>NC_051849.1:140789498-141092529 GCF_905115235.1 Hermetia illucens | reverse complement strand
CAGAAAAACTCGAGTTAGTTTTCTCCACGTTTTATTGTCCTTGATAAATTGTCACGGACAGATTTATGACAAAGCTTCTAATGTGGAAATTTCAGGCAAGGGTCAAAGAAAATGAGAAACACGACTATGCTAGTCATTCGTCAAATTTAGCGGTAGCAATGACTTATAAAATGTGACCATCGAAAAGAGATTTTGACAGAGCTAATGTCAACCCAAAAGACCAGCTTGAGATGATACTGCTCTAGGTTTTGAAAATTATATCACGAAATTAATTGACACTTTAGATGAAATTGAAAATCATTCGAGTGTAAATTATAATGCTTGAAACAATGAAGCATTAGGTGAGACGAAATTTAAATTGTTGGCCATGGCAGCTTCAAACAATTCATTCAGATGTTAATATCACAAACTTAACGTTTTGTTTGAAATCTAGTGTGCTGAACGATCGAATGCTATATTTCTAGGTTGAGAATCTGATGTGTCACTTGATTGTGATGACGTGAAATAAGTTTGCGATTGATAAGTCGGGGTGGGAAACTTTAATATTAAAAAAAGAGTAAACAGTGATTCATTATTGTTTTCATAACACAATACATCATAGCATTAATATGTCGAAGACCAGGATGAAATGTGAATGTCCCTTAGACAGGACGAAATTCTTAATTTATTACGTTTTTTTGGGAACTTCTCGAGCTTTCCTGGCTTTCGGTGAAGCTGTTCAAGGCTTTTTGAAACATACACGGTGCGTATAAAATTGATACATACGGAACACAACGTGATAAATATGGTATATACTTATTTTGGATATATAACCTTGTAACAGATTATTTATATCAAACTCGCTATATGATAAAAATATTAGGAATTCAGTAATTCAAATTATATTCTTCAAAAGCTGCTTTTATCCGACGCGAAGGGGAGGGATGGCAAATTTTAAAATCTCGTTCTAACTGTCCGGCATTTTTGATAATCCAGCAAACTTTTAAAATTCAGCAGGTATGATTGTTAATAATGTACGTGAGTTTTTAATATCAATAATTACTACCTTGTTGATTTTACTTCTGGTAGGAACCTGTAGTAACATCTATCTACCTACTGACGACATGGAAAAGAAGATTTTGTCAAAAAGGTAGATTTACCACAATTATCACTGCCTATCATAGTTTATTTCCACTATGCCAGTGTAAAAAGACGGGAAATCAGAAGCTGGACGCTTCAGGTATGAACGGTTTTGTGTATTTCTTATATAAAAATATTTGAGTGAATTTCGAGCGAATATTTGTCCCATTTGCACCTAGCTGTATGTATGTTTATTATGTCAGATAATTCACTTTAACGTAATGCTGATATTCCAAGTTTTAGATTGCAGCATATTTGTATAGAACTGATAAATTTTAACTATTATAGTTTTGTTAGTAATATCGCGATTTGAAGCAACCTTGATAGGAATATGCTTTCTATTTTAACTAAAGAGGGGTTTACAGTCAATTGTTAAAACTTATGATAATATACTATTATTAACTTTATTTGAGCAAATATTGATAAGGAGGGGGTTTCGGAGCCTAGAAAACATCGTGGTAGCTTCTTGACTTTTTCAGATTTTTCGGTTGAGTAGCTTCTGAGGATGGGTTCGTGAAAGAAATAACCAATTTACTATCAAATGTCAGAGCTGATTTGAAAAGTACCACTCGAGACCTTTCACATGGTAAAAAAGTTTTTAGACTCCCCATCCACTTTTGCATGTATGGGCCAAAATCAAGGTAGAAAGATGTTACTCACTGTATGCGGTGGGGTTCAATAGAAGTAACTATTTCTGAGAAAAGTATTTGTGACAGACAGTAAACCGATCTTAATAAGGTATGATTTTGTACAAATCCTTAAAAGAAGTCTTAACGCAAAAGAATATGTTTACGATTTTGGCGGAAAATAATGAATATTGATAAGAAAATCCATGTTTATGAAAAATATTTCACCAAATTAGAAAATGCCCTCAAATTGATAAAATCATTAACAAAGGTAAATGGTCGCGTAGCTAGTAAGTGACTAAGACGTGTGTTAGAAATAATTCATACTGTGCATAGTACGAAAAAAATGTAATTGATTCGAGAGGGTTTAACATTATTCTGTTGCAAACTCTTGAAATATTTAAGGGAACTTTTTTCAATGGTATGCTTCAGTTTTTTTCTGAATCTTGCATGCGGTGCAAAGTGTTGTACGCTCCTTTCATCTCATCACAAAAGTGTCTTCAAAAATTTGGAAACGATATTCATTCACACAATAGGTGTTTATACTGCTATTAGTTAAAGCTTGCCAAATGTAGAACTGTCTTGATTTGACTGTAAAGTTTTAAGCGTCTTTCTAGTAGATGATGAAATTGATTACAAAACAAAATAAAGGGACGAAGAAAATATATAGAATGACAAATATTTATTTCTTACAAAAACTGTATAGAAATTGTTGTGCAACCGACGTTCATAATTTAACCATAAACAGATTAGGGTCGAATCATAAACAATGATGACGAGATGATAGTTAAAATTCCATGAGGGGGGGTAGGCAGCACATAAGTGTTCGCTGCAAACTCTAGCTTAATTCACATGTCAAAAACTCCTAAGATCATGATAGTTATTTTAAGGACAAAGGGAATATAATCTAGCCGGCTTAGATCTTCGGAGATAGCTCGTAGCGTTCACAAATGATAGGAGATTCCCAACCCAACAACCACAGATTTCTTTGAGGTACCTGAAGAATTGTTTCCTTAGTATCTACAACCTGACTCTAACTGGATTGGTTTTATTTTCGAAAGTGGCAAAGTGAGTGAGCTTTCAATGGAAAAACGAATAAAAATTCAGTTCTTACATGGAAAAGGGAAATCTCAAGTCCAAAGCTAATATACCATAACCGGAAAAAAAGTGCGTGGCCAGGACAGGAAACTTATCCATTAGTCAAGTTAAGAATCATAAAATCGTCTTAAAGAAGCCGTAGCTTTTTGTAATAAAACAAATAAGTTGGAATATCAGAAGCTGAACGCTTCCGGTGTATAGGTTTTGCGTTCATTTTGTGCGACACTTTCTGTACACGTTTTTACATTCGCACACAATTAAAAATTCAAAATATTTATTGATATGTCTCCAAACTCCAACTGCGTCGTTGATATGAGGTCACTCTATATGATGGTGACGTCATACACGCATTGAGTGCAATAAATTTGGGTGAAATACAAAATTTTGACCATTTATAACTTTCGTAATAATTGTTGGATTGCCTTCAAACTTTCCAGAATTATGTCTAATATTATCACTCATACTGATGACACTTTGTACTTTTAGAATGAACTAGAGGGGGTAAATTTCTAAAATATAATATGCTATTATTAACTCTATTTTACTAGAGTGGTAGTGGGATATATTTTGAGGTCTAGATTTTATATATATGCACCATTGCCATTTTTTCAGAATTTTCGGTTAGAAAGCTTCTGACAACGAGACCTTTTTACTTTTTGGGACAAATATTTTGGCCCTTCACTCCCCTGTGTTTCAGCCAATATCAGAAATAAGATAAATAGTTATGTATGCCCTCTTATTTAATACCTTACCGTCACCCCTTGATTACTTTCGACCAAACGCGCTCTCCACTTTTCTAACAAATCTCAAAATAAAGACCGCTTTCGGAAAGTACTAATCGAGACCTTTCATATCCCACATGACTATATTTGGTGAAAAAAATTTACATCCGCCTTTTACACTCAAAACCTTAAAAAAAGTTCTACAATCGTTATTTTGTAAAAAATTGTTAATTATAAATTGGTTTCTTACTTTTGGAGAGTTACTTAATCGATAGCAATCCCGAGGTTGTGGATTATAATTTGCAAATGTACCCACAGAAAAACTTGGAAACCCATTTTCCGGAGCTCCAAACAGATATAATTCCTTAAATATCAATTTGTTTCAGACAGCACACGGAAAATTGGCTGTGCCTGTATCAGACAAATGTTTATGCTATCTCAGACATATGTCTGTATCTGAGTCAGACAAGCGTTTATATCTGAATCAGACTATTGCCTCAGCTGAATATTTATTAGTGCGTCAGACAACAGACAGACAAAATGTTGGTTTGTTTCAGGCTACAGACAAATAAAATTTCGTATATCAGACAAACCTTTGTCGGTTTTAAATACCAGACAGACAAAATTTTGTCTAGTTCTAACAACAGACAGGCAAATGCCTGTGTGTCTCAGGCAACAGAAAAACCACCATTATAAAATAATGGCAGGACAACTACATACTTTTTGTAGTTAAGGCTATAAATATGGTAATGGCATATGATTGCATGTCCCCCAACTCTGCTCCTGAACCCATATCTAATGCTAGGATAGGAATGTCTGATCTCAGGAGGTTCTGCGTCAACCTTCAATAATAATGCTCCCATTCTACAAAAACGTATGCAGAGGTGATATTCATTCCACATGACTGCGTGCTGGCTTTCCGAAACCTAAATACTGCAATTTATTTTTGCCGCTAAGATGAAAATGTTAAAACAATACTCTCTAGCAGATATAAAGCTCTAACAAAGAAACAATAATGAAGTTTCACCTTAGAAATTATTTTAAAAATAATGCAAAGTTACCTTTGGCTGCTTGAAACTTTTTCCCTTTCGCAGTAAATTCATTCTATGATGAAAATTACGGCTTGTGGCTTCATATTAAATGAAAAAGCAGATTTAAGCATTAGTGGGCACCTCCACCTAATTCTCCCAAAAACGTTCATGTGTCAATTAGTTTGCTTATCACGAATATTTATAAGCATTGCTGTCATAAACCTTTATTTTAGATATAGTGTGTCAATCGCATCTAGAATTCTAGGGCGACCCATTTTCCGTTCTCCTCGGATAATGGGTCTCATTACATGGTATAACCTGTAATGGAGTTGTCCCCTTCCTCGACATGCGATCATCAATACGCTCCATGTGACATTTTGCCCTGTAATATGTCGCTCTTATAAAAGCTATTGGTTTCTTCAGAATACCCGTCCTGCGTAGAGTATCCCGGTACACTCCCTGTTCACGCAATCGAAATCTTAGTCGAGATCGATGTTTCATAATGATCCTATCCCAAGGGTGTTAATATGCTTAGAAATATAATAACAAGTCGGGAAACCGGAAGCTTGACGCTTCAGGTATAAAAGGTTTTGTGTTTCCCTATGTGAGGAGCATAACGTAGTTCTCCATTGGCTTTTAGCATTGACCCGAGATATTGAAATCGTTCAGTTCTGGGCAGGTTACTGTCATTGCCAGAACTGAGCAATTTAAATATTTCGAAGGGCAGGTTACCAACATTGCCAAAACTCAGCGATTTAAATATCTCGAGGGGCAGGTTACTGCCATTGCCAGAACTCAGCGATTTAAATATCTCGAGTCTATGCTATCTGCCAATGGAGAACTGCGTAATGAAATTATTTCACACATTAACGCAACCTGGATGAAGTGGCATTCCCCAACTGGTGTTCTTTGTGATCGACGTATCAGCGCACGTCCCAAATCTAAAATTTACTGCAATGTCGTCCGTCTGCCGCTCTCTATAGTTCTGAGTGTTGGCCGACTATAAAGGACAATGAACGGCATCTTGCGGTAATGGGGACGAAGATGTTGCATTGCACTGGTGGCGTGACAAGTTTTGATTACGTCTGAAGTGGGAATATCCCCCATCGATATGGGTTTGCATCGATTGTGGAAACTGCAAGATTTTCGATGGTGTGGTCACGTAACTCACGCTAACGAGAATTCAACAACTAGTAGTGGTCAGAACATCGAAAGCAATGGGAATCAACCAAAAAGCCGGCCAAAACAATGGTGGCTTGATACGCTGGATGGGGATTTAAAGGTCTCGCGATTACATCTTGATCAGGCATTTGATAAAATAAAATGACGAAAAAGATCACCACGAGCCGACCCCGCTTGTGAACTGAAGGCCGAAGAAAAAGAAAAAGATGCGAGGAGCGACGAGCGCACGACAGCTCCGTGTAATATAGTTAAAAATTCCATTGCCCTCTATTTTCTAGAAAGAAATTTAAATAAATCTTTTGATGGAAAGCCCTGTGTTGATAATGGTCAACTTCATTCGCTTCACGCTCTCAGTTTAATATTATTAGCAAATGCCAACAATTTAACCAACATCAAATATAAAAAAAGGGCTGGAGAGAATTAGATTCTTCTTGAATGGAATTTTAATATTTCACTGGAATTTCAATTATTGTCGTTAATTATGACGTCAGCATCTTATTTGTATGGCTTAGGGTGCTGTTAATTAGCACGAAATTGATGAGTTTGAACTTCTATAACTTTGACACTAATAGCTGGATTTTAATGGAACTTAGCATGTGTATGCACGAGACTGTTCTCTATGTCAAAATGACTGTTCTCTGTGTGCAAAATTTGGTACACCTAGGATGAACTTAAAGGGAGTTTTTAAGTCAATTTCTAAAAATTGATAATACACTATTAGTAAATTTATTTGAGCAGATACCGGAATGGGACATCTCTCGGAGATTAGATGTCACATAAGTGTTTTACACAAAACCTTAAAAAGGGCTGCGGATAAATAGATTCTTCGTAAATGTGACTTTAATATTCCACGCGAATGTCAATTATTCCGGGTAATTATGACGTCAGCATCTGATTTGCATGGCTTTGGAAGCAGTAAACTCGCGCGAAATTGCTAAGTTTGAACTGCTATAACTTTGGCGTTAATTGCCTGATATCCATGAAATTTAGTACATATATACGAAATATTGTCCCCTATGCTGGTACAAAATTCGGAAGTCGTAGGATGAATTTAAGGGGGGTTTTTCAGTAAATTTCTAAAAAGTAGTAATATACTATTAGTAAGTTTATTTGAGCAGATATCGGAATGGGACATATTTTGAGGCCTAGATTTCATCCAGGCGCATCACCCCGATTTTTTTCGGATTTTTAGGTTGGGTAGTTTCCGAAAATGAGTCCTGTCGCACTTCAAATGCGTACATTTTGACTCCTTACTCACGCACTTTGCAGTTTATGCCAAAACTAATGTCAGTTTCGGAAAGTACAAATCGAGACCTTTCATTTGATACCTTACACAACTATATCCGGTGAAAAAAAATGTTGAATCCCCCTTTTGCATGTATGGGGAGCCGCCCTTTAAACTCCACCTAAATTTATGCCACTCGCTGTATGCGTGGGATTTTATAGTTCTCATCTGTCCACCAAATTTCGTTCGGATCGGTTTAGCCATTTTGGAGAAAAATGCGTGTGACAGACAGACAGACAGACATTGAATCGATTTTAATAAGGTTTTGTTTTACACAAAACCTTAAAAAATCCAAGAGATTAGATTTTTGTCTGATATTTGTAGTCTAGCCTAAAATTTATAGGCAAGGGCAGCTTCCTCCAAACTACAATTTTTAGTTTTCAATGTAAATATATATTTTGGGAGCAACTTATCCCCTTCATCAGTACAAAGCTACAAAAATTATTGCGATTATGCGGTTCTTTCATACTTATTCACTAATAATTACTTAAATTACTTTTAAAATGTTGATAGTTTAAAAATCTTTCAAAAGTAATTTAAGCAATTAGTGAATTAGTATAAAAGAACTGTTTAATATCAATTATTTTTAGTGGCTTTGTTCTGATGAAGGGGGTAAAAATTGCAGTTTGAAGGAAGCTACCCTTGCCTATAAATAATAGAAAATGCTGCAAATGGAGACGAATTAAATTCTGTAAACTGAGTTACGGAAAAATTATTGGTAGGCTCTTCCATTTCATCCTGAAAATTTTTTAAAAATGAACCCTGTAACGATACACAGAGACGCTTCTAGGTTTACAATTTGCGCGATATTTGTGATGTGTGATGATAATGAAAGCGATCTCATTAGGAAAAAGTAGGAAATAATAAGGAAGAAAACAGATAATACAGGTGGGCCTTATCCTAATAAAAAATAATACAGACAATTTAACTTACCTTGCATTCGTTCCAGATATTCCTGAGGTGCATCCAAATTATGTCCAACAGTCGTTGCCCATCCAACAGGATGGATAATTGGCGAATCTTCATGACACCAAAACCCATCGTCCGAATCATAATATTTTAAATACAATCGTTTTCCAACAATTTTACATACTGAAGCTAATTTAACTTGTGATATTCGATTTTTATCAACCAATTCTAATATGAGACCAATACGAAATCTCGATTTAAAACTATCACTTATTTTGTTATAGAAGTTTGATGGCAATGTGCGCGCACCGGACAAGCGTTCCACTAGAAAATCTTTCCAATCACTATACTTATTCTCTATGGTTTTTGGTGGTATCAATGGTTTTCCTCGCGTTGCACACCAACCGACCGCATGCACTTCCGACGAACAAAGGTTCACCCAGAAATCGTGAGAAGAATCGTCAAATCCTAAGTGAAATTAATATTTAATATAATATATCATCGGTCTAAGGATTTTGAATAAGCGCAACGGTTTTGCATTTTAAACAAATCAAGTGAAAAGGATACGTCGTGAATTTTAATACTTTCTTTCAAATTGGTTCTACTTTATACTTAGTCTATTAGTTGCTACTTCCATGAATTACCTTCATAACGCATCAACGCTTTATAGCCGCAGATATTCATCACTGTTGCAACCCAAAAAGAATGCGGAGTTTGTCCTGTTACAACATTTGCTTGATTATCACAATCCGTGTTTTCCACTTCAACTTTCATATCAATTCCAATATTGTCCCACATATCGTATCCCGGCGCATGTGAAAAACAAGTGACAGGTGCAGCATAGAAATCCGGTTTCGATAGTTCTGATATCCAGTCGAAAGAATTTAAGTGATCATTGGCTCGTCTCCTCACACTTAAAATCCGATCATCTCGCGGACAGGGTGAAGGAAGGCGGTCGGATTTCGGGATCTGTGGAACCTCGTCTAGCGGCAAAACATCACGATAGAGCATTGCCTTCTGAGAAGCAAAACCGCTATCGTCGCTAATTATAATTCCATTTTCTCCGCCTCCATTCATCTCTGCTGTACTTCCTGACAGTTCATTTGACATCTTAAAGCGATAATTTGAATTTTTGATATGTGATACACGCAATTCAAGTTCGATGTCGGTGGAACGACTATTTGATTGGCTGTTAACACCTGACATCACATTTGCTGCACTTGATCCCCCATGTTGGCCTTTGTATCCGATGCCTGTTGTCGTCGAAAGAGACGCTGTAGAAGATGTTGACGCAGACGTCGACGTTGACGATTTACTGTTGTCGTTACAAACTAATGTGTACAGCTCTCCACGTGCACATGCCATGCTACAAAATCGTCTGGACTTCGTATAGAAAGTATGTTTTACACCAATCGCCCCACAACGCTCACATACAGCTGAAATTTGAATATTCAAAAATGAAAACTAAATTAAAAGAATTCCAAGGAGTAGTCTTTCTTTTCACACAAAATCGGTATGAAGAAAGTTCTCCATGTTATTTGATGAGCATTTATCGTCGATAACATTGTTTGACAATTCTTCTCTGTATATTTAGAAAAATATTGTAGCAGACTGGAATGAGATACTGCCTTCCAAGTGGAAGAGGCTATGTTTGCGGGTTATGCAATATCAATTGCTATGGTCAACTATAAAATGATTTTTCATAAAATATGTACCTCGATTTTGGTTTGAAATGTCTACTCCTCTATTAATGTGAAGAACGACTTAATTTTTATTATTTGCTGGGTAGGACATTGAAAAGCATATTTGTTTATTCAATTTGGAATATTAAGCAGCGATATGGAATATTTACAAGCTAATATATACGATCAGTAAGATTTTGTTATGCAATGTATTCATGTTTAACATCAAGTTTGACTAACACTATATTGTAATACTGTGTAATGACTAAAGACAGTTACTAAATCAATTGGAGGTCAGAGCCAGTAGATAAACTAGTTAAAAACTACACATTTTCTGACTTCGTAGATCTCCTATCAGAATCAGGTCTACTATAATACTGCTTCAGATGACTTTTAAAACATGAGAAATTAGAATCATTAAACTTATCTTAACAAGCCAGGGTGGTCTCGTGACTTAGAAAAGATTTGCATAATTATCATAAAATCATTTTTTCATATCTTCCTTTGGATCGTTTCGGAAAGCAAGAACTGTTCACTTTGGATCTTGTAATTAAGAAACTTAATACCAATATACAGGACTACAGAATAAGTCGACCTACATTCGTTAAAGGCGTGTAGTAAACATCATTTCTGACTGATTTCACCCCAAACTGAACCGTTTTCGAGATACTCGAGTTTTAACTTTTTTTTTATAAAAATGGCCGATTTTTCGGCTATCGAATTATATATTTTGAAATATGTGATTCTTATTATTATTATTTAATTTTTACATGTAGAATAGGATGCTTTAGGACCTCAATAACCATAATTGTACGTAAGTTAACTAAATAGTTTAATTTTCTTTACAGGATATCTAAAAAAAAGTATAGCAACTGCTTTGTAAATGTGCCTAAAAATATCTACGTTTTATCAGCTATCCAACGAGGTATAACAATCTAGGGTTTCATTTAAACTCCTAGAAAAATTTAGCTTCTTATGGTACATGGGATTTAAAAATAATGACGCGAAAAATAATGTGCAGAAACGGATTTGGAAATACAACACGCCACTGCTTTGTGTTTAGTTGTTTGCTATTGTTAGTTAGTCTATTTTTTGTGGTAGATGCGATATTATTTTGCATTCTGTTTCCTACTCGAGTTGGCTTTGTTTATGGACTGATTCTTCTAATTGTGACTATTATGCTTGTTTACTCGACTCTGATTTGTGCTTGTGATACGGAACTGTTGAAGATGACAACCTAAAACAAGTCGGGAAACCGGAAGCTGGTCGCTTCAGGTACGAAAGGTTTTGTGTATTTCTTAGTACGTAGCACGTAATATTTGCATATGTCCACTTTCGGGTGATATTGACATTGATAGTCTTCAATTTTCAAAGAAGCAACAACTTCAACGTATTATAAATTTGTTAGTAATGGTGCGATTTCCATCAAACTTGGTACGATCATGCTCTACGTTATAGCCTACATCACTGCAGAATTTCGTGATGCTAGGATGAATTTAAGGGGGGTTTCCAGCCAATTACAAAAAATTATAGTAATATACTATTATTAACTTTATTTGAACAGATATCGGTATGAAAGGTATTTCGGAGCCAAGGCACCATATAGTGGCAGCCTCCTGATTTTTTTCAAATTTTTAGGTTTGGTAGTTTCTGAGAATGGCCCCCTTAAAGAAATGATCACTTTCAACCCCCCGCACTTCCCACGTTTCCAAGAAATGTCAAAACTAAGACCGGCTTCGAAAAGTACTACTCGAGACCTTTAATTTGATACCCCATATGACTATATTTGATGAAAAAAAAATTTACACCCCCCTTTTGCATGTATGGGGACCCCCCCTTAAATTCAACGTAAAAGGATGTAACTCACTGTATGTGTGAGCGTTCACAGTTCCCACCTTTCTACCAAATTTGGTCTCAATCGCTATAACCGTCTCCGAGAAAAATGCGTGTGACGGAGAGACAGACAGACAGACAGACGATAAACCGATTTTAATAAAAATTTTAAAAACGAGGAATATGCTGATGTGTTGATTTGCTACGGATACTGCAATTGTGTGTCCGCACAAGCCCACAATGAATACATATCACGTTATCCTGGTTTTCGAGTGCCGGATGTGAGCGGGTTCGGCGGAGTTTATCGAAGACTTTGAGAAACTGGCTCTATTTCAAGACGACGTACAGACTTGGGAAGACCACGTGCCATTGATGACGACGAAGAACAAGATAAGGAGATAGTGGAATAATTTAAATTAGATCTAACCACTTCCACTCTCAATGGAAAGTGTGGTTTACAGTACATACAGCGTGCATATACCCATACCATTGCACACCGGTACAAGCTATTGAAAAAGGGAATCCCGCGAGAAGGTTAGATTTCTGCAAATTTATGCTAAATTTCCTCAAATCAATATTGTGAACTGATGAATCAATTTGATAAAGATGGGATTACGAATAATTGCCACAACGCTCACTAGTGTGCCCCAAAGCATCATTTCTAATCATTTGATTAGGCCTTACTTTTTCCCTGATAAATTAAATGGCGAAGATTACGTAAATTTCCTGAGAAATGACCTAGGCGATTTACTGAAGGATCTCCCATTCAATATACTTCGAGACATGTGATTTCAGCATGATGGCTGCCCTACGCATTTCAGGAGAAGTGTTAGAGTGCCTGACACCAATTATCTCAACAAACGGATTGGACGAGGTGGGCATTTACCCTGATCAGCCGGGAGTCCAACCTAACCCCCATGGATTTTTATGTGTGAGGGGGCACATGAAGAGCCTTCTGTATAATGAGCCCAATCCAACTTCATCAGTTGAAGTTCTGAAAGAAAGAATAATTAATGCGGCGAATGAAATAAGGACTTTGACAACTGAGAAGTGAAAAGTGGACTTCGCAAAAGAGTGCGAAAATGTGTGCAAAAGAGAGGTGGACATGTTTAACATGAAATTTAGAGATATTTTATGCGAACATAAAAGTTAAATAAATGTTATTTTCTAATCATCTATTGTTTTATTTATTTATCTAAATTCAAAGAATAAATTAGATAAAATAAGCTAAGTTTTTGCTATAAGTCTAAATAAAACCCTAGATTGTTATACTTCGTTGGATAGCTGATATAAAGTAGACATTTCAGCAGTTGCCATATTTGTTTTTTAGATATCCTGTAAAGAAAATCAAACTTTTTAAATTTGTACTAATTTTTTTAACTTTCAATCGCCTACAACGGCGTATTTGGTTAACTTACGTACAATTATGGTTATTGAGGTCATAAAGCACACATGTAAAAATAAATAACAATAAGAGTCACATATTTCAAAATATCTAATTCAATAGCCGAAAACCGTTAAGTTTGGAATGTTTCATAGTGAAATCATTCAGAAATAATAGATACTACACGCTCTTAACGGATCTAAGTCGACTTATCCTGTACCCTTGTATAGATTGATAAATGAAATGAATATCGCACGTTACGAAAATGTTTTTAAGAAATTATATGGAACGACATTAAAAACGAAATTAACAGACTTTGAATAAGAGTACGAAACACCAATTTAAATCAGAAAGTGTTCGAATTTGCGGGTAATTTTAGGGGCTTTTCTGTAGGCGCAATCAGTTATTCGCAATATTCAGTTAACTGTATCCCGACACATTTCCAGGCTGTGTCGCTGCCCGATTCAATAAAAAGTATACTTTTGTGAAACATATATTTTCATTTATTATTCATATTTACGCCGTAATTTTCTTAATTTTGAACTCCCGATAATTGGTAATCCCGATATTTTGTACCAAATCGCCAGTCATTTGAGTACACGAATTATCAAGATTCTACTGTATTTAGTCTGAAGAAAACTATGAGATCCTTTATTTGAGTGAAATTATGCGGTGTTTCCAACGATTAATTAATTGAAATAATAAAAACTTGTTGTTTCTTTTTCGTTGGTGTGGCCAACCTACTGTTCAACCAGTCATGAAGAGTACTTTTTTAAATCACCATTAAAAACACAACACATATCGCATGAAATTTCAACTGCTTATTTATTAAGGTTTAAAGTTGAGATATGAATAGTTAAACATAACAACAACAGTACTCGTGCAGCGCTGCAGAACTAATCGTTGAAAAGTTGAAAATCCGAGCAAAAATATCAACCGGAAACGAATTTTTTTCGAGTATTTAGTACCCCTCAGCACAAAATTTGAAAATTTTCTTGATTGAAAAAATGTGGCTAAATTTTAAAAAATTCGTCTTCGCTAAAAACTGAGGTTCATACAATAGGTAAATGATCTAAGTATGCAGGAAAAATTTAAAATAAATCGGGTCAGTGGATTTTTCGAAAAAATGTTTCAAGAAAAATACCGATTTAAGTTTGCAATGCCGCAAAGAGAGTGGAAGAACACACTCGTTTCTAAGCGCTGTAAAATGAAAACGAAAGTAAATATCGCTTTGAAATTTTAAACAGGTGTTTTTGGAGGATCTTTCAACAAACCAAAAAATAAAAATCTATAGAAAAAAATGTTAACAGTAGTCTGTCCCCTTAAAGAAAAAAATGCCCAATATAGGCGGAGTTCAGAAATCATTTTTATTCTACAATATAAGTTTTTTGCTTTTAATCTTCTTAGATAAGTTAGTCCCGACTAACAATAAATTCTGCAAATGAAACAGAGCCAATAACTTAAAAGAAGCCACAAAGACATGTTTCTAACAACGTAGCTTAGTAATGAGAAAACAGAATGAATAGAAAATTCTCCGAACATTGCTGAAAAACCTCAGAGTTGGTAGACCAGCCTTAAGCCACTTGTACTTTACGCAGTTTAGTCGCAACATGTTAAGAAATTGTCAAGGCAAAAAAAAAAATTTGTAACGAAATCTGGGTGGGACGAATAATGTTATGGCATAGTACAACGAAACAAAGAAAAATTACTAAACTGCAATGGAGAGGATCATATTGTATAGTAAAGAAAATCAGTGGGATCTTCTAACGAATACAGCCAAACAGAAATTGCAACGGGGCTGAAAATAATCCAAATGTGTTGAACTTCAAATTCAAAACACATCTTGAACATTCACACATTGAATGAAGCTCATCGAGATGTAAATCTCTTGAAGTCATGATTGTTAGCATGTATTAATTAAATTTGACAACAAGTGGGAATACCGGAAGCCAGACGCTTTGAATATAAAGGTTTTGTGTTCATCTTTTCCTTATGTACATTCATTTTTACATAGCGAAAAATTAAAAAAAAAATATTCCTTGATATACATGTCTTAGATTGCGATAATTTCACGTGAAATACAAAATTTTCATCTTCTCTAACTTTATTAATAATAGTTTCATTTTTTCAAACTTTCCAAAATTGTGTATTATATTATTATTTACACCAAATTGTGTACCTCTAGGATGAATTTCAGGTGGGGTTTCGTGTTTCGTCTAAAATATGGTAATATGCTATTATTAACTTTATTTGAGCAGATAAAATGGGATGGGATGGGATGCATTTTGAGGTTTAGATTTTGTATAGATGCAACCTTGTGATTTTTTTCAGGTTTTTCGTTGGATAGGTTCTGAGAACGAGACACGTGACGTGTTACACTTTTCAGATCATATATGTTTTGAGCCCTCACTCCCCTATGTTTTAACCAATATCCGAGATAAGATCAGTTTCGAAAAGTACTAATCGAGCACATCCATTTGATATTCTGGAAAAAAAAATGTACATCCCGCTTTCACACCCTTAAACGCATTCCAAAATGGGCCACTTATACCTTATTTACTCTACGAAATTCACAAATACAATCCGGAACAAAGAAGCTAATCGAAGAACTTCACAAT
The DNA here is from genome assembly GCF_905115235.1 of Hermetia illucens. NCBI lineage: Eukaryota > Metazoa > Arthropoda > Insecta > Diptera > Stratiomyidae > Hermetia > Hermetia illucens. The sequence continues at coordinate 141,077,040 of NC_051849.1, read as the reverse complement.
GTTAACGGAAAAAATAAAAATTACAATTAAGTAATTTTCTCCATCGGAAATCAGAGCAAATGATTATATTATTTTGTAAGGTAAGCTAAATAGCCAGCATTGTTATAATAATCGCCCTCTCTGGGATATCAGCAAATTTTTTAAATAAGAACCTACACTTTAGTAGACGGTATCATTCGATCAAAAAATGAGGAATTGCCCTCGCTCAATGAAAATTCCATTGATTTGCAATCATTATTCAATTATTACAATACGAGTTGAACTGAGACTACATTAGTTGCACTCTAACTATAAGGCCATGGTTATAGCCTTTCAGAAGAATGATCAGGAATTTTTTCAATGCACTCGAAAAGATAAATTTCACTAAGTATCTTTCGTTAAATATGAATCAAAATACACTCCCTTTCAGTTGATTGTGAACATTTTTTTGAAACATAACGCAATTTCCCCTAGTTTGTGAGTTCGATTTAGAACTTCAAGTTCGCACATTACAGTATTAAGATTTTCGGAGTACATTCTCAAAACCGTATTTACCTTAACGCAGAATACAGTTATTTTTGCCATGATTGTTTTGCTTACGTGAAAAATACTTATTAGTTGTTTCACTTCATCGCGAAAATTCGATTGAACGTCTTGCACAAAATAAGTATCCTTAGAGTAAGAGGTCGTTATTGGGAATGTAAGTTCAGGAAAAAATGGGATCGGGAAGAACCTAAACGCCATCGCAAAGGCAAAAAGCGATGTATTGGGGTGGCTATCCTGTATCATTTATAAAGGGGGCAGGCAAAGGGGGACCCGATGGAAGCAGTGAAAACGGCATGGAACCAAAATTCTCTACATTAGTTAGGGTCCCTTAACGAATCTATGCGAACTATATTGTTAAATGTAAAACTATTCAATTTACTATAATCTAATAAATAAAAGACAAAAAACGTGCGGCTCTTTTAACTTCTATTTATTAAGTGTCCGCAATCAAGTGAATTAATGACCATTTTGGGTTAAAGTAAAGTTTTAGTAGTGATTTCGCAATCTGTTGAGTAATGCAGACCTGAATTCCAAAACGGGCATAATAAACCAAAAGAAAACTGTGTTTTCGAAAAAGGTTATCCCCAATCAAGTGAAGTGTACATTTCAATGAGCCAACGATTCCAAACAAAAAATTCAAAAAATATCGTAAAAGTTTTTCTCTGGTATGATTTTTTTCTCAAATGGATTTAACGAAAGCTAGCAATATTTTTTAAAATTTGCATATTTTGATTCATATTTAACATACAATGTAAAATATAATGTATTGAAAAAATATTCTGATCTTCCTTCTGATAGGCTATAACCAAAGAAAGGCACGAGTGGATACAGTGGCTAAATTGACAAAGATGGAGCGGCAAATACCTGCGAATCGCCACCTCACCACAGAAGATAAAATAAGTTTCATTTTATAAGACCCACAATTACAGAAACAGTGTAAAGAGATATTTTGCACTTGAAATTCTTCAACATTCATAAGAAAGAAGAAATATGGTTTCAAGTACTTCTGTAACTTTTCATGAAATTGCAGTATTTTTTCAACAAATCGAGACAACGTAAATCGACATATAAAATTATTTTCAATATTTTACTTGAGGCAATAATGAATGGTAATATGAAGTAGAGATGAGATTTAGTGTTTAAAATTTACGTATTCATTATATGGTAGCAGAAAAAAGTAAGAGAAAATTTTAATAATGAAATAATTACTATAAAGCATATAAAGCAAAATTAAAGTATTAAAAAAGGAAATGAAGCAACCTACCCATGCCATCTCTTTGTATTGGTATAACAGATGGATCAATATTTCCCTTATATGCAATTGGAGTCTTTAGTACCAAGCCAGGTCTATTGACCGGTTCTATTTTTCGCGCTTTTTTACTATTACCACCACCTCGGGTGCCACCACCGCCGGAACTATCTATTGTTTGCACCACCGAAACAGGTTGAGGTTTCTCTTCTATGATGTGTTCGTCGTCATCATCGTCAATCATTTGATTATCTTGATATGAATCACTATCATTGTTCATCGTCACGAAATCATCGATGTTGATGATTTCACGGCTTCCATCGACTAAGGGATTAGTGTCCGCTATTGCTTCATAATCGTCAATTTGCTCGTAAGATTGTCCAAATGGTTTCTGATCGACTTCGTCATCGATCATGTCTTGGTATGGCTGAAAAGGGGTGGTATGTTGTAATACTGGATGCAAACCACCAATGGTTTGTGATATGCCGTAAATATCCGCCCCCGTTCCTGTTGGTATAAGCGTTGCAGTTGGAGCAGTTGCATGTCCACTACCGATTGGCGCTCCCTGACCACCATACTCCCCCCCAACAATACTCATCATAGGATTTATATCCTACATCATTTTTTCGTATTTTTATGCATTTCGAAATATTTTAATGACAATTGATTTTTTTATATTATCCGAAATTCATACCAAAAACAACATTAGATAATTAAATATAATTTTAATTTTGAATTTTGAGAAAACGAAACACAAAAAATGTGTGGTGTTCAGTATTTAGTTTTTATGAAAGAATAAATGAACGAAATAAATTTTTGAAATTTTGTTGTTTTACATTATTGATAGATATTTATTTTGATTGTGGTGGGGAGGAACACGTGGGGTAAAGAAAAATAAACAAATGAAAAATTAAAAAGGAATGCATCAATTACAATTTTGTTTTGTACACACGTAAAATGAGAGAAAACCAAAGGAAAGTAACAAATGATAGTAGCATCGGCCAACTTCAATTAATTGTCGATCACGTTGAATACTAATTTCACCCGAAAGAGCACTCAAAGTCATTTGATGCTGTGGGATGGTAGCTCAAATAGTAATATGAATGGGATATACAGTACAGATTTGAATTTAGGTGAGAGATTCAATAGTTTTCACTCAGAAGTTGACTTTTTATTGACGATTATTACTTGTCGTAAAGCTGCCTTATATTACACTCGAAACAATTAATATTCGTTGATCGATGTCTGCTTGAACACAATATTGCTTCTGAATTTTATATTTACACACAATTTCCAATCCGATACACCAATTGAGAAAAACAAATAAATATAAATAGAAAAATTGATCCGATATAAAAACTTAACATGATAAGAAGTAACGCATTGAATTAACAGTGAACGTTTCATCTATTTCTAAACCACTAACAAAAATATTCAAATTGGCATCCAATATTTTTATTTGTTTTTCTCAGATTCCTAGCTACGAAAACTTTGAAATGGTAATATAGAATAGAATATTTCGAATGAAACAATGCATGCATTAAAAGCGCCCTTAACTAGTTTCATTAAAATTAACCAAAACTTACAATAGCCGCTGTTGGATGGGTGATATCATCCATAACAGAAAGACCAACGGACGACTGGCCATAAAATGATGTCGAATCATCGAAGATCATTCGTTCGCCGCTGTACTGATTCATCCACAACATCCTTAAGTCTCCTGGATTCATATTGCAGCTTAACTATCGACTTCAAATAACAAAGTTTTCTCTAAAATAGAAAGAAACAATTAAGCGATAAAGACCTTTGAAAACTTCCTGGTGATTAACTGTAATTCTAGCCATCAGTTATATACTACGATAAAAAGATTCTTTTGTTTAGTTTATTTGGACGATTTTATTGGTATCGTTTTATAATTTAAATGAGCCCAATACGCGATAGTAAGTTTTTACTTTCTAATCTGACTTTTCTTGTTTTAATTGACTAATTTCACGAAGTAAAAAATCCGACTCCAATTTCTAATGATTTTCATTGTAAATAGTCTTCGATAAACATTTCACCTCTTTATGATGAGAAAAGCAAGTTGACTGAGCCCTCAAAGATTACCTGTTATTACTGTTGTTCATATTGAACGCAAATCAAGGGATGCTACTACTTCTTAAGTTATGGAAGACTTTTTCCCATTAGTAGTTTGCCAATCACCAAATTAGCCCTGGCCTCGATTAACATGACCGAAAACTATAGTTTCAAGTGAAGCGATTGGCTGAAGCTATTTTATTTGGGTCTTCATCTAAAACAAATCAAACGTCTTTCAGACGCTCTTTATTTGAGCTAATCAAAGGAATCAAAAGACCTACCACATCCAAGTTAATTGGCTATAAATAAAGATAATGTTTTCCCCCATTTAATGCGTAATATTCGTAAATTCCCCATAATTAAGCTCATTATTTTTATATGCCGTTCGAAAGCTTGTCCGGATAGCTGAGTGGTTAGAGCACAAAGCGTTCGTACGGAAGGTCGCGGTTCAAATCTCACTGCTGGCAGAGGAATTTGTTATCGTGACTGGATTGGATTGTTGCGCCAACGATTATTATTATCATTCGGAAGCTAACACAATTGGGCAACTTTTATCAACTTTGCAGGTAAAATTAAAGTATCGTTACAATTTTGTATTTTAAAATTTGGATGAGAAATCGGTTTTGTAAACTCCTTTACAGTTTGAACAATTATTTCTTCGAAAATGCAAAAATGAGTCAATGTCAAATAAAAATGAAAAAAGTTCCAATATTTAACAAAAAATATTTTTTTTTATTTTATTGAACTACAATTTGTTAGTACTGAAAAACCAAATCAAAGTTAATAATTTAAATACAAACGATAACAGACTGCGGATTATTCAATTAGCAGTGTCACACGAAATGGTTGTTCGAAGTACCTGGTTTGCGCGGAAAGCGGTCCACAAACATACTTGGGCCTCTCTAGACGGGACCCCTTTCAACCAAATTGACCACGTGTTGATCGAACGCCGCCACCTCTCAGACTTGATGAATGTCAGAACATATAGGGGGGCTAATAGTGCTCCGAGCTCGAATTACGACACCACCTACAATCTCCTCTGACATTCAGGTGAGAGTGAATACTGAAGCCATTCACAACACAGCCCTCCGCAACTACTATAAGGGCGAAATCGATGCCGGAATAACTACAGTTAACAGAGATCCTGGAGATGAAGCATCAATAAATGATCTTCACAACCACCTGAAGAACGTTATCATTGATACGGCCACAAAGATAATTGGCCTCAGCCGCAAAAAAAAAACGGAACCGCTGATTTGACGATGAATGTAAGCCTGCCTTAATCAGGAACTCCAGATATCCCGGTTTTGAGCCGAGGTCCACCAATTCGATATCCCTAAAAGCTGTCTGACGTCCTGACCTACGCCATCGCTCCATCTTAGGCAGGGTCTGCCTCGTCTTCTTTTTCTACACCAGATATGGCCCTTATAGACTTTCCGGGCTGGATCATCCTTATCCATAGGGTTTAAGTGTTTATCTACAACCTGGTATCTCTCATAAATTTCATCGCTATGTAGGCTACAGAATCGTCCATCCTCATGTAGGGGGCCAAAAATTCTTCGGAGGATTCTTCTCTCGAACGCGGCCAAGAGTTCGCCCACCGCTAGGCTCTCTAAAGTCTAGGAAAGCAGTAGCCTCAACATTATCGCCAGATTGGATACGTAAAAAATCGCCACTATTATTTGAAAACTGCAGTATATTTGCTACTATAGCTCAAATGAAAAATTAAGTGTAATTAAGAAAAGCCTAGATCCAATTGGGGGTGCTGCGCTAGCGGTTATCATTATTAATAGGAGGATAGTACATACAAAGTTACTCGCCTCAGCAAGTTTCGGTAACCTAGTACTACATAAAGCAAACCTCCAAGATAACGGCACCAGCCAGCGTTGTCGAAAACGAAAAAAATATATGATATCGAAGATGTGATCAAAAAGTCCTGGACGGTACCTTTATATATGCATACTTGGGTTCAAGCAAAACTAGATTTTCACCTCTGCTGTTGTTGCATTTTGTGTTGTACTCATTCAAGTCGTATAATTGTGAGAATACGGCGAAAAATTGTTCTAGAAGTGAATTTTAGTGTTATTTACGCAATTAAAGCTGTAAGACAACGATGCAACGAATTGGGAAGGTATTGAATGACACATTTTGTTTAAACAGTCGCCATTATTTTAAAAGTTTGAATTTTCACAAATCCTTTGTTCAGCGATTAGACAATATGATATACTAACGGAAATTTTTGGAAATTCTCATTTTGGGTGAATTGTTGTCGAATTATCGGCATGTTATCCCCAAAAAAATATTTCAGGTAAAAATCTATAGACCCGCCGTCTTTAAATTTTTTTTCTTAAAGAAACTTTTACAAGTAAATCATAATATATATTTATCAAGAAAAAAGAAAAGGAAAATCCAGGAAAATGCCTTCATATCGTATTTTGTAACTGTACTGTATGTAACTCCTTAGAGCAGTTAGAGCTTATTTACCAATAAACTCCCATTAACCGCTTGTTGGTGGATGGTCGCTCACAGACAGGCGTGTTATGATGAAGGCCCTATTGGCTTGTAAGGTTTTGCGACCCTCTAATTAAGATAAAAACTGTATCTGCTATCTCACCCCACACTACAAGATATCCTGTCAACTCAGCTAGACTTTATTTGAATGGTGAAAACGTAAGCAGATTTTATCAACATAGTCGAGATGATTGAGGAAGATGACAGGTCACGTCCCCCAAACAAGGCAGTATAAACGATGTCACTGACATCGAGAGAGAAAGTTATTGCTGACATATTAACAGCGCTGACGAGGAAGGAGACACGTGGTATTTCGGGCGGTCATAAGTCACTTTGCAACAGCTACCTATTAGGTTCTCCTGCATGATCCTCTTGAATTGAGCATTTCATCTACATTCCTTATAGACGCTGTCGAGAGTTCTAGTCTTTGAGTTGCTCTCATCGTATTGTTCGATATCCAAAGGAAATTGATCAGTGTAGAGATACTATTTGCGCTGGATGTCATGCTCGTGGTACCGGTAGTTCTCTCTTTTTTTGCTTTTGTTTCAACTTTAATAACCACATTACAGATGCATAGGAAAATATTGTCTTGCTGCAAGTGGTTGGTTGGCTGGTTGTTTGACTATACCATCGAATACGCCTCTCTCACAATTTACTCCACGATCGGTGCAATTCCAAATCGATTATGTCCCCATTTCGGGTGTGATCACGGTATGTTATGCCACTGGCCCAACGCAACGCTTTTGTCTTTATTACCGCGAAGCCTGACGAGAAGGCGGACGACATTGCGGTAAACTTTCGGTTTGAGAGATCACAAACAATGCCAGTTGTGGAAAGCCACTTTATCCAAGTTGAAATTTCACACCGCTGTTCAAAATTGGCTGATAGCAATTGATCCGAGATGTTTAAATTGCTCAATACCCTCCAGGTCGCTGCTACTAGCAACAATAGTGCTTTTTTCTTTGGGGTCGGTCGTCAAGAATTCTGTTTTACCGTTAGTCCGTGTTGCATGAGGCGATCTTTTCACTTTTGGACAAGTTGCTCCAGATCAGCTTGCTATGAGATGGTATCAAAATATCATCTGCATAAAGCACTTTGCAGAGCGCTAGACGTTGATGTCGCGTGTTACAGCATCCATAACAACAACAAAGAAGATTGGTGAGAGGCCGCTTCCTTGATGAAACCCTGATGGAAACACGAAACAGTTTTGATATACCTGAAACACTTCGAACTTTACTATTCGGATCGCGATGGAGCAATTTGACCCAACGCATGTGTTTCCCTGGCAGTAGGTTTCGCAGAGCGTAAACCTTCTGTAGATCCAGAAATTCAATGTAGACTGGACGAAGCTTTCCACGATCATTTTCCATGAGTAACTGCGCGGCGTGTATTACGTCAGTAGTTCGGCAGTTCTCAACAAACCCGCCCTGTTTCACGGTTACTTGAACGATGCCGTAAACGCGGTTTTCCTTCCTTTTCCATATTGGAGCGGGCGTGCTCTCTTGCTAGTCAGATAACCCGATTGAAGAACTCACTAAGCCACAATGTTAGGTTTCAACTTCCGGATCTCAGATGCGATGTCATCAGGTTACTTTTCCCGATTTCACTCGACGAATGGCTTACTTGACTTCAGTTGCGCTTACAGATGCCATTGCTCTAAATGTCGGCAATGCTTGTGGAAATTGAGAATGAACAAATTTTTCCGTAGAAATGTGTTCGAAATATTTCTGCCATCTTTGCGTCTCGATTCGCCGATCACTAAGTAAAATACCGTTCATGTCATTAACACAGCAGAAGTGTTCGATATCCTGTGTACGTTGTTTTTAGCTTTTGACAAATTCATACAGATCTCTCCCACCATTCCTAGGACCGAGCCGGATAACAACGATCGCTTTTTTGGATCCCTGTTCGCATTTCTGTAAATTTGGGAATTGGCCAATGTTTTATTGCCCAGAAAGTGCCAGAGGTGCTTCATCTCATGGAACTTCATTGGGACATCGTCACTCCAAAATCAGAAATCAAGGGTTGCATAGGTCGTTTGTAGATCGTGTATTTAGTTCGATTCCAAGATTCTTAGAAATCCATAATTTCTTCAGCTTTCTTACCAAATCGCCGCCATTTGACTATTGGTACACCAGTGCGTTTCTCACGTTGTTTTATCAGTGACTTGATTCGCAAGACCACAATCAACCGCCGATGTTGAGGTGCGGTGGTCTTATAAGAAACCGATTTGTAGTCATTGACGATGTCAAAATGCTGGCGCCTTATGAGGATATAGTCGATTTGCGTTTTTTCCCTTATATAATATGAAGGAAAATGAGAGAATCGTTTGATAAACCATGGGTTGGCAAATACCGAGGCCGTGGTGTACACAGGGCTCCAAACCCTTTTCCTCTATGGCACCTGTTGCAGTCTGTTTTTACCCAAATGCCCATTAAGATCGCTCGTAATGGTGATATGCTCGCCGACAGGCACGTTACAGATGTGTTTGTCAAGTAATTTCCAGAAGACATCTTTCTCAGTATCGATATCTATACAGTGAAGAAATGATCGTGCGTTCAGCCGATATGATAGAGAACTTCATCAGTCGGTCATCAAATTGCCCAACTTCTTTAATGGTATCACGGAAACCCTGAGAGAAGGCAATGCCGAGTTTATAGCCATTTTAACGGCCTTCATACTCTTTTAGCACCGCATCATTGAGTTTCTTCTAGAGCGCAGATATCTAGGGTACCAATATTTAGCGTACAGAGACGTTTTTCTTTGGTTTGGACTAATTTACTCAGGTTCTGACGACGTCAATGCCCGAAGACGCCTTGTCTACTTTTCGAAAAGACCATGGCCTGTCCTACCGCGTCGACAGAGGTGAACGCCTTAGTATTTCTCGGGAGCTTGTAATAACATTTAATGATCTTGATCGGATTGGCGCCGACTGCTACTGAGAGATCACAATACAAATCAATCCCCACCGTCCATGTTCGTTTTCTGGGTAATCCTAGCCTATATCCGCATATGTAAATAAGGAAACATTCAAGAAAATATTGGTATCCATTTATAGTTCATAGTTGAGTTCAGATAGTATTTTATTCAATGTCCTGGGGAAGGAACACCACAAACCAAACTGGCAATAGAAACAATTTCCGCCTATATTTCCTGCCTGAGTTCTGCAATGGATTTTACCTAATGGAAACCCAGTAGTATCATACAGAAAATCTACAGTAGGACCGGCAGCCACTATTATTGTCGGCACATTTGTGCACTTCTTAAGGGTAGTCGCGTATTATTGGGCGAAACATACACAAAGTCGATGTGGTACGGGTTTGTTTAGTCTTTCGCCCAAACTACACCGATCGAAGGATACACCTCGAAGAGTCCACCGCCCGATTCCATTCGTTATCGCAGCCAAACAAACAAAACCATTTCCACCCGTTACCGACTCATATAAGCAGATCTCACGTGAAGGCAGGGCAAAAGCACACAACAAAAGACAACAAATCGATAAATTCTAACCTAATTCCTGTTTGAAAACGATACCTTTTCGGGTGACACTCCATCAAGCGTCACTTTGTTGGGGTTTCCACACTGGCCAGATGCTTCTCTCCCGCATGCACTCACTGCCGGCAATCCGACCGTCTACCCACCGACTAGCCCCCAGGCTTGCGGGCGGAACAAAAGCGCACGCCGTCCGCAACGAAACAAGAGAAATAGACCGTAAAAGGCTCGCGACTCCGCAACAAAAGGCTCTACCAAACTCTACGCGACGGCACCGACCACCAACAACACAACATTCAAATGTCAACGACAGCAGCCGAAGGATGTTTCACATTTCATCTACCCCAACTTCGGCGACTTCCAAATTGAATGCTTGGAAATGCAACTTTATTTTTTGCCGAAATTACACAAAATATCACCGGCGCAAGACGCTTTCCTTTCGCAATTCCACCGAGTGTTCGTGTCCACCTGCATGCGTCGCGGAAACACAATATTTCACAAGATAAACCAGAAAAATTAGCAGAGAACGACAATTCGAAGAAAATCGCGGGCGGTTTTGTTGCCCTTCTGTCCAACTTCGGCTTAAATCGTCGCGCGTTCAATGCGTTACTCTCCAACGACATTTGCGCCATCTGCCATAAACAGTCTTATTCTGAATCGTTTATTTCATCCAAGACTAAGAAATATTCAATTCAATTTCATCTTTTTTCTTTTTATTTCAAAGCTGGTAGTTTACTGTAATATTTCAACGAAAGTAGCGAACAATTTTGTATTTTGCTTCATACTTCAGAATACAACAAAGATATTTCAGTATGATTATGACAAAGAGATGTCGCTGTTGGCTAGCAAAACTAAATTAATCAACTTGTGGGATCTTGACGTTTGTTATCAGTAACTACCAACGACCATCGACCGTGAAGTGTTGTCAGGTATTTGGTTGGCTAATGTCTTATTTATAATTTGTTTTTGTTTGTGATGCAATTGCTTAATCCAATAAAGAAATATCTGACACGGTACCCTACGCGGAGTTTGCTGTACGTCCACTAGAAACTGTAGAACAATGAATTTCCCTTTGATAATAAACGTTTTGATTTCGGTATGCGCCTACTTAATGGCGAAGCGAATCATACCGGCAATGGGAGATATGTTCATAAAGGCAAATCTGTTCGGACAAGATCTGTGTAAGAAAGATAAGAAAAAAATGTAAGTGATGTTTGAAGGTTGAAGTTTCGGCCCAACGAGTGACGAATATGTTTTTGTTTCGTTTACAGCCCAGAATCACAGGGGGTGGTGGCTGGTTGCATATTCCTGGTGGCAACGTTCATTTTCATCCCGATCCCATTCAGTTACCAACAAATCGTGGATAAGAAGGAATTCCCACATGAAGAGGTAATATTTCAAGCTTAAATGAGAACTAAAGGTGTTACCCTAAGAATGTCCTTTTAAAGTATTATTGTCTCCAGCAAACACTTTCTCATTTCATTTTGCTTAAAACTCCTGTTGAAAAAGGTATCGTGCTTGTACCTCTCTTTCCTAGGGTTCGTAGGAAATTAAAACCACAGCAATGTATGGATTACAGCCAAACGCTGTAATCATTACCGAAGAAAACCTGCAACTCTCCGCTGAAATTACTGAGTTCTGTTTATATGTTGGACTCGTTGTTTATTTAGAGGTCAACTCCGCCATTTAGTCGCCCGCTCTGTGCTCCTTTTATAAGGGAAAAACATCCAGTCAAAAATAATAAGTCATGACTCAGTAAAGAAGGAAGCAAATATGATTTGTGCGTTCCAGGTGGTTGACGAAAGATAATGTAATGTCTGGCCCGGCAATCAAGGCTCCCAGATACACTCAGAAACTACCACGAAAGAAACGTATATGTTAAAGGCTGTACTTGGTGGAGTAGTTGCGCTAAAGTTTTTTTTCAATTGTCAAATCCTGTTGCAGTGCCGTTGCTTTTTCGACCCTGTACCGTGGGCGGTCATGTGATGGTGATTCGTCACACTTGTTCGGCACTGGCGTGTATTTTTTCCCAAGCACGGAGATAAAATGCATTCACCTAGAGTGTCCGATTTCTGTTGTGATAAAGTATGCCAAATAAAACATTCCCTGTTCCTTTTATGATACTAACATGGTCCCCATTGCAGCACCACTTCGGAGAGTACTTATTTACTTCAGGAGTACATGCCTTGAATGCAACGGGGCACCCATCCCAATCTCAATTTGCAAAGAAACGTTAGTAGTGGCACTTTTGTTTTGCTTAAGGGGGTCATGCCGTGTGTCAGATCCGAGGAACCGATGTTTTTGGTACCATTTGTATCTAGATATATTGTAGAGCATATGGGCAAAGCGATTTTTTGATATTCGGAGTTGTTCGGAAATTGCAGTGTTAAACAAGTAAAATGTCACATGCCAGATTTATGTTGATCGACGTAATAAAGCGCATATTTATCAGTCCAAATGACGTTCGAACGACTTCGCATAAGAATTGAAGCCAAGGCTTTATATGTGTTTCTTCAAGAAACCTAAGGTTTATGGACTAAGTATAGCAGCTTAATGATCAGTTAAGATTTTATGGTTAAAAATCGCATTCTATGCGTTTTTCTTGAAACTGCATTTTGAAAATCTGCCGCCACCATAGCCCAAAATCTATCCAATGAAATTCTTTGAAATTTTCACGACTTATTCAGAACATATTTCTAAGGTCCACAAACTAGGATAATTGTGATCAATTCGGTAGTTTTTTTCTATTCATTAAAGAAGCCGTGAAAAAGCCTTGAAAATTTACTTTAAGGTGATGACAGCACCCTTTTAAGTGGCAGTAGCTAACACCTTTTTTTGGAGATGGGTGTATAATTTGCTCTGTATTTCTATACTGAACTAAGTTATCGGACTGGTAAAATTACTACGTTTGCTCAAGATCCAGTTCTTCACAAATTTCTAAATAAAGCAAAAAAACGGCCTTCATTAGCTTAAGGGGGTCATCCCGTGTGTCGGGTTGGAGAAATCGGTTTTTTTGCATGAATTGTATCTATATATAGTGGAGAATATGAGGATTTTCCGATATTCCGAGTCGTTCAGAAATTACAGTGTTAAACAGGTAAGGAGTTTGCAGCCGCGGCTAGAGTACTCGATGAGAAAGAGCATCGAATCTTTTTTTACCTGTTAGTTTTTTACCTGAGCCTTATAAATTCAAACACAGGTATAAATATAAAAAGATGGAAAACCAATCAATTGTCCAAACTTATTTGCTGTTTGGAATAAAAAGGATAATCCAGTCTAGAGTGAGCACTGAAAAGCTATACTCAGTTATATTTTGTTGTAAGTATTGTGCTGTTTGTGTGTTCAGTGATTTTGAATCGTACGAAAGGAGATCGCTTTAACGTTCAACGCCATGCTCGCATTAAAAAACGAGTATTTCATGGGAATCGATACTTATCAGAGAAGAAAAAGGACTTCGCATCAACATCAGCAAAGGAACTTTTAGCAAGTATGAACATGTTCCAATTGCGACAAGTTTTGTATATTGGATTTTGCTGGAATTTCCTCCGGTATTTCTGTAAATAATAAAATATACGTAGTAGCAAAAAAGGAATGCGTAGGACATGTCGAGAAAAGAATGGGAACGCGGCTTAGAAATGCAAAGAAGAATCACAAAGGCATTGGTGGAAAAGGGGCTGGAAAACTTACTGATAAGGTTATTAACGACCTCACTACATTTTTTGGGCTAGCTATTCGTCGACAGGCAAATTCGATAGTAGGAATGAAGCAAGAAATTTTGGAAACTTTCTTCCATAAATGTTCTGCAGACGAAAATCCTCAGCATCAGAATTGTCCAGCAGGCGAGGACAGTTAGTGCAAATGGCGCAAAGCGGAAGCTAAAGGAGAACTGGATAGTTTCCACCACGAGAAGGCACCTTTGACTGAAGAAGTTCAAACAGTTATCAAACCATTCTACGAAGATTGGTCACGAGATGATCTCTTGAACAGATGTTTAGGAGCAGAGACCCAGAATAACAATGAGTCGTTAAATGCATTGATCTGGACTTTCGCTCCTAAACACCTTCATTCTGGGGCCAAGGTCGTAGAAATAGCCACTTTCTGGCTGTAATTATTTTCAGTGAAGGATTCATTGACATTCTCAAAATTCTAGTGACAATGGGATGTCAAGTTGGTCACATATGTCAGGTTTATGTCGACCACCGTAATGAAGCGCGAATTTGGCGGCCCGAATGACGATCGACTGACCTCGCTAAAAGAGCCAGAATTGAAACCAGAGAGCAACAATCGGCCTTACAAGACTCTTTTGAAGAAACGGAGGGTGCTTGCTATGGACCAGATGCAGCAGAATAATGGTGAGTTAAAATTTTACTGCTGATAATCACATTTAAATATTCAAATGCGTTTTTCTCGAAACTACATCTTGAAAATCGGCTGCCACCACAGCTCAAAATCTATCCAACCAAATTCTTTAAAATTTTCACGAGTTCTTACATATTTCTACGGTCGGCAAACTAGGATAATTGCAATCGGACGGGTCGTTTTTTTATCCATAAAAAAAACCGTAAAAAAACACCAAAATCCAAAAAAATTAAGTTTAAAAGCCCACCAAAAATTTACCTTTTAATATTTTCTAATTATCCTAGTTCGCGGACCGTGTAATATTGTCCAAATTAATATGCCGTTTACTTTTTTTCATCAGATGAACACAGCGTCCTCCAGCGTGGCAACAGAAAAACACCTTTTTTGGAGATGGGTACATAAATTGACACGTATTCCGAAAACTAGTTATGATATCAAGCTGAAAAATTTATCACATATACTAGAGATATCAATAAACATATGGTGAATCACGTTTCTATCTTTATCCAGTCCACCAAAATAATTTTTCCAAAAAAAGGCAAAAAAACGGCGTTCACACGGGATGACTCCCTTAACTAGCTTAAGAAGAAACTATTTCTAACATTGTACTTGTGCTCCTTTCAAAATTTTTAAAGAGGTTTGCTCCACTGTTCTGCACCATATACAGTGTTCGAAAAAATAATAGAAACAAGCAGTTAGAAGCGGCGATCTCCATTACAAGCTGCAGTGCACTGCGAACATGAAAGAAAGGCCAAGTTAAAAGGGTTTTTTTCTGGTTTTCCATGAAGCTGGAGGATAAAATTGTGCTTCGTGTGATTTTATGTGATGTAATAAGAACAGCAGAATTTGCATTCTAAGAATATGGTGGAAAGAAAAATTGAGCTTTGAGGGAAAAGTGAACGAATATTTGTGTGTTACAAAAAAAAGGCGAAAATAAACACAGACAAAGTATTTACTAAACAATAACGATTTTTTAAGAGGTTAGGCCTCTAGAGACAAAAAAAGATTTTTGTGATTTGTTTTTTTTAGGGAAAATATAAAAAAAAATCGACATAACAAATGCATAAGTTTATTGTATATAATATTAGCTATATATCATAAATTTTTCAGAGAAATTTATTTAAAAATGCTGGCTGTGTAGTGATCTCATATGACCTCTTTATTTTGGAAGAGTCCACGGTCGCTCCAGCAGCTCCTGTAAATTGTGAATTATGATGTTACAAAATTTTTTTTATTGTACATAACAGCAGCTAGAAAATCGTATGAAAAATCGCCAGTAAATTGTGAGTATGAAAAGAAGTATGGCATATAAAAAATCCTACGTACTTCTCTAGACAGTATATTTGTACAGATTTATTCAAAGTTTCAAGTTAATTGATCAAAAACTGTTTTAGTAATCGGTGCGGCTGATTTGAAACATATAGTTTTGAGATAAACGGGTTTAAAATTTTTAGTAATGGAGAGTTATGAACAATTTTGCAATACCTTTTACTCCGCAGTGCATGCGCCATACAATCGGCCTTCTAGATTGACGTTCTGCTCTTCTACTTCTTCCCTATATGATTTTAAAGCAAGCGGCCACTCTTCTGCACTGTCTTGCAGCCAGCGATCTCTCTGCGGGCTTTATGCGCTGATCGTCTATTTCCAAGCACATTTTATAAATGTTTGGGCCAATTTGTAAACCTAAGCAAAGCCATCATTGTACACGCAAACTGCAATAGCCACAGCTAAATCCAACACAGTTTTACCACTGGGTAAATGCCCACACAGTCGAATTGAATCTTTCATTACAGTTTTGAATATGACCGCCGATGCATCGAGTAAGAAGATCGTCTGTGGTGAATTCTCCGTAGACTGACTTGATAGCTTCATACACTTCAATTGGAAGAGCCAACTTGTGCTTGTACTCAGACAAACTAATCGTAGCATTAGCCTTTGACCATGAGCACTGTGAGTCCTGAAGTAATAGAAAACTTGTTTTTCTTTTTCGCTGGTGCAGATATTTATTCTTGCAAATACCGATATTTCGGGAACCACTTGTTCCCTTCATCAGTGCTAACAAGGGTGCTCCTCAGTAGGTTTATTAGTTGTATTTATACTAACCTAAATCTATACTTGTATACTATACTACTAATATACTATACTGTACTAATTATTTCTAAATTAGATTTTTAAAAGACTTATATCTAGATCCTGTAAATGAATAAATATTTAATTACATTTTAATGACTTATTTATCTATCTTGAAAGAAGAAGAAATTTATTCAATAAATTTTTTTAAATAATGGGGAATAGTAATTGCCTAGATTTGAATTCAACCTAGTGTCTACCGGCTGTTTGCTAATGAACAATCTTTCGTAGCTGTTTTAACACTTTCAAATCATCGGCGTTTATTTTATGGCCGCATTCCACCATATGTCCCACCATATTTTGTAGGTTTTCGGGAGTACTTGACAGCCAACTCTGCCTTCTTCGTATGCTCCCTAAATTTGGTAGTTACCAGTCTCTTCATTTGTCCGATATACACCTTCGGACAATCTGAGCAAGCGATTTTATATATACCACTCATCTCCTCTACCGTTTTTCGGTCCTTTTCCTTAGCCAGCTGGGATTTTAGCTGGTAGATACGACTTGATCCTACCAGTTGTATGTCGAACCTTTTCAATGTCCGTTTTGTATGCTTGGACAGATTTGAGAAGGTGACACTTGATTTTTTTAGAGCGATAGAGGTCGATTGTTGGGTGTACAGTGTAGTTAGATTACCACGTTCTAACCTTCGTGTCTATGGTGGTGCTTGTGTACCTGTTCTTTCTTGCAGTGTCCATAATGTAGAGTTTTTCGCTCCGGATAGTCTTCCTCTGTGTGTGGAATTGTTAAGAGGCGGTGGATCATCGTGTCATAAGCTGCCATTTTATGCTGGTAACTATGGAACGAAGTTGCGGGATTGTACGCTGGGTGCTGGTCGGTTTCCTGAAAATAGAAATAGAAAATTGTCCGTTTTGACGTTCGATTAATATATCTAAGAAATGTAATTCGTTGTTAACTTCAATCTCATGAGTGAAGGTTATTTTAGGATGTAGCGTGTTGATTTTATCCAACATATTTTGGATGCTTGGGTCCGCGGCCACTGTCAAAATTTCATCCCCCTACCTCAACCATATATTTGCCAATAATCCATCCATTTTCTCCTCTAGTGATGCTATAAAGATTTCACTTAGGAATGGGGAGAGAAAATTGCCCATCGCTACACTCGAGGTTGTCTTGAATTATTTTCCCCTGAATGTGAAATAATTTTCATTCATGCAGAGGGAAGCCAACCTTGCACATTGTTTAGTCTTTCTCCTCCATTCTGGTGTCGAACCAAACCGTAGTAGCCACTCTTCAAATTTTGTTATTGCCTCTTTTACAGGCGTACTGGGAAATAGAGCTTTGACATCAAATGACACTAGGCGTTCATTATCCTCCAAAGTCCCACTACACACAATCTTTCAATCAATTCTTTCGAATTTTTGACAGATTGTTTCCCGTTGATAGACCCCAATTTTTCGCATTCCTCAATCAACCACTTCGCAATGTTGTAAGTAGGGGAGTTAGAATCTACAATAATCTCCCTCATCTCAGTGCCTGATTTGTGTACTTGTGGTTGGCATCTAATTCTTGGTAAAGGGGGGTTTGGCATCCACAGCCGGGCTGGGTTATCAACCACTAAAGAACATTCTTTTAGGGCCTTCTCTACTCGTTTTATGGATCCTGGTAACGGGCCATTCCTCAATTCAAAGTGGTTTCCTCCAGTCAACTTACCCATTACTACATAGGTTGCCGTAATGTTTCTTATCCATAATTACAATCGCATTACCTTTACCGCTTTGTTGCAATTGCCGCTTCATGAACGCCTAGGGGGTTCAAATCTGTACGGTTTCCTGGCCATGGCAACGACTGTATGACAAGGTCCTCGTTCCTCGTTCCAAGATGTTACCTGTGAATAAGAACCGTATTGTGGATGAAACAGAAGTTACAAACCTATCTCGAAAAGATGTTCACTGTAATGACCGTCTGGTCCGGGGAGTAATCACCTGCTTCGGCCCGCTTTTTAAAAAATGTCTAATACTTGCCTTAAAACAATGTTTCTCTATTACTATCACCCTGCTCCCGTAAAACAAGTGGACGGGCTGGCATTTTCCTCACTTAAATTTTCCCTTCCAGAATTTTTTTTCACACCAAATTAGAGGTTTCACTTTCTCTTTTTAAGGCTCGCTCACACATACAGTGAGTTACATCATTTAATGCCGAATTTAAGGGGGGAGGGGTTCCCATCTATGCTAAAGGGGGGTGTATTTTTTTTTTCATCAAATATAGTCACGTGGGGGCATCAAATTAAAGATGTCGGTTAGTACTTTTCGAAGCTGGGCTTAGTTTTAACATTTATTGGAAAGGTGGGGTGTGTGGGGGTGAAAGTGATCATTACTTTAAGCGAGCCATTCTCAGAAACTACGCAACCGAAAAATCTGAAAAAAAAATCAGGAGGCTGCCACTATATGGTGCCTGGGCTCCGAAATACCTTACGTACCTATATCTGTTCAAATAAGGTTAATAATAGTATATAACTATAATTTTTAGTAATTGGCTGCTAAACCCCCTTAAGTTCATCGTAGCACCACGAATGTGGTGATATAGGCTATAATATAGAGCATGATCCTACCAAGTTTGGTGGAAATCGCACCATTACTAACAAAGTTATAATACGTCAAAGTTGTTGTTTCTTTGCAAATTCAAGACTATCAATGTCAATGCCACCCGAAAGTGGATACTCTCACATAATATATGCATGTACTACGTGCTACGTACTAAGAAATACACAAAACCTTTCGTACCTGATGCGTCCAGCTTTCGGTTTCCCGACTTGTTTCAAATCTCCAAGCAAACTGATACTGAATTAAATCTGTCTATGACAATCCTTTTATAACACCAACATTTAGCTTAAAATCTCAAATCAGACGCCAATAGGCGAAACTAAATGCTGTCTAGATGTAACTAAAAATGTAAAATCATAAAAGTGTTGTTCTTCTTCGAGTCCATTTCACTGGATCTGTAATTTCTTGAAAAGTTTGGCCCTTTTTCTTAAATTTCTTATTACTTTGTTTTAATTTCTGCGACGAAAAACCTAAATTTAAATTTGGAAAATGGAAATTGATAATTACGATACCTTCAGCTCACTTTTTATTTTCATGAAAAATCTCCACACCACCGCAGGTTCACATCGCTATTTGCAAAAGCTTCTGCTTCTTTTATGAACGCAGTGGCGGGACTCCTTTTATCACGGTACATCCTATGCTGTATTCCCCGGAATTCGGCGGGATAGCCGGCTAAAGTACATCTCGCGTCCAACTGATATTTCCGGAATTTCGACTCAATTTGAAACAAACAAGCATTCCAGAGGCCATTGATTTACCCACTGTCGTTCGACCCGCTCTTCGGGATTCGCTACCAGACGCTAGGAATACACAGCCTCCTTATTTGAACTATATACTCTTCGCTCCGAAGCGTACATAACATTCGGAAAATACAGTAAGAAAGGTAGAGAAGGACGGGCTGAATCATACCCATTAAAAAACTGACCCTACACTATATGGAACTAATGATATTGACCATCAGCCGGGTAATTGCATACATTCAAGCAGCAGACTCCTCCTAAATGATCCGATACTTGCCAAAGAACCTCACTTCGAGTCTACTATAATTATGCCAACGTATGTGATTTCACACAGTTGTATAAGAAAAATGATAAGGAATTGGAATTGTCGGAACAACTACTAGGAAAATTTCGTGCTCCGCCGCCATTTGATTCACCGCACCACCATTCTCAGTGTACGCTGGGCTTGTTCAATGAATGCGCAATGACTAGTGATGTAAGATTATCCGCGTATCTGACCAAGTCGCAGGCGAGGCGTTCCAGAGATTCGAATGAAGAATAGGCTCCTAGCCCACTTCAATGCTACCTCAATTCTTCGCTGTTCTTCCCGGCTCTTTACGCTACTTCTAGCGTACGGTACCTTTGGTGGATCTCCAATGAATGATGAAATGGAAGATTTTCCAGCACATCAAGTATGTCGATCCACATAACAAAATTGAAGACATTACAAAAGCGCCACTTGGACCACTTCCCCAATCGCATTAATTGTAGATCGCTCACATCTAAAACCATTCTGCATGGACAAAACATATCTCCCACGAGCATCATAACCTCGATCCCTTTTATACTTTTTTGTTCTTTATGCAAAACAGCGTCCCTTCCAGTTTCTGTACTGTGAAGATTGAGCAGTTCTCGCCAATAACGTCGACTTGGATGGGGTGGACAGGAAAATGTGTTCCAAACGGTTGATAAGCTTCGAGTTTTTGGATGATCAAATTATATCCGATGAATTCTTTTAATGTTGCTAACTGGTTCCTGTCAGCAGTGTGCTTATTGCCTATTGATTTGTGGCATTTATTCCTTATTGGCGGTTCTGTATTCTGGAGATGTAATGATTATCTCATTTGGGTCTTCCGTGCGCTGCGCATTCAGCGGAGGCAAGATCATTGTCTTGTGCAGTTGCAGTTTTGATTCTATGGTAAGACGTTTCAAGAGCAGGCCTGACTAGAGTGTGGTGTAAAGGGGGATTTCCCCTGGGCCCGAAGTTTTCTCGGTGGCTCAGAAGAGAAATTTCAATGAAAAAAGGGATATTAGGGGTTTCGTATAGTTTTCACCCCGGGTCCCACTTTCTTTCAATTTTCATTCCCCGCCCAGATTTTCTCTCTACGGCCCTGTTCAAGAGGAACAATTTTTACCAACCAGAGACTAAAAACGTAGCGTTAGCGCAGCGTAATGATATTACGTTTGTTTATGCAAAGTAAAAAGGATTCTAAAGGAAGCTAAATTATGATAGAAAATATTTTTCTTAAAAGCAAAGTGTTTGTCAAGAAGAGGAGAATCGGCATGCATGAAATCAATAAATTCAAGAAAAATGCGGGAGATTTGATCTTCTTAGAAATTATTCAGAGACATTCTGTGAATATACCAGAATGTCGACTGAAGCTTTGAAGGTTCTAGGTAACATTAAAAGAGATATTAGAAACCTAAAAAAAACCTTTGTAAATGAATTTCACCAAACTTAATTTCAATTTACATAAATCTATACATTCACGGAAGTGATAATACTCATCAAAATTTAAAACGTTATCTGCAAAAGTCGAATCATCAACAGAAGTCCAAGTAGAATGTAATGGTACAGGTGATGGAGCTTATTCGCGGTATTTTAAAATGGCACTTCGGATTTGGTTTCATATTTTTTAATTTTTGTGCTAAAGTAAATTACTTGATAAATGGAAATAAACTTTTGAGAAAGAGGTTCTTAACTTTGCCCTCTCCCTCTCGTAGAATACGCATTATCAAGTTTTTTAAAAATTTATATGCAAATATATATACAATAATATAATTTTATCAACCATCCATATAAAAAGCGTAACAACAAAACATAAGCAACAATTTAAGCCAAATAAATAATCGGACAAGCTTTTATCACTGCTTCTAAGCTCCGGGGTATCAAGCCCACGAGATTTTCACCAAATTTTGGAGAAATATTTTTCCACTCCTGCTAAGCCCTTAACTGGTGCCGATATTTTTAGCTACAAATGACCCCAATAGAAAACAAGTCGGAAAACCGGAAGCTTTACGCTTCGGGTATAAAAGGTTTTGTGTGTTCCTGTGTCAGGAACATAACGCCGTTCTCCATTGGCTGATATCATTGACTCGAGATATTTAAATCGCTCAGTTTCGTCAGCGGCGGTGACCTGCCCAGAATTAGTACTTTTCGAAACTGGCCCCACATTTGATATCGGGTGAAAACTAGGGGAGTGAGGGCTCAAAATATGACCCCCAAAAAGCGTAACAGGTCTCGTTCTCAGAACCTATCCAACCGAAAAATCTGAAAAAAATCACAGGTGTTTCTATCTAAAATCTAGGCCTCAAAATATATCCCGTTCCGATATCTGCATGAATGAAGTTAATAATAGTATATTAGCCTATTTTAGTAATTTAGCCGGAAACCCCCCTTAAGTTCATGCTAGATCTACAAGTCAAGTTTGAAGAAAATCCAACTATTATTAACAAAGTTATAGAGGGTGAAACTTTGCCATTTGTTGTGAATTTCGTGCATGACATCATCATCCCATGTCAATTCCTCAATACCAAAACAAAGTGAGTTTACATAAATGGGGGGGTCACAAAGAAACATTTTATTTTAAGTTTTTGGGTTATTTGTATATGAATATCAATTACCTCAAACAGACCTGTCTGCATGTAGGTATACTGTATACCGCGTGCTAATGAAGTTTGTCGGTAATATCTAATTCAGATAGATATATTTGTACACAAGTTTCACTTGTTTGCACTGATGAGAGAACAAGTGGTTCCCGAAATATCGGGATTTGCAAGAATAAATACCCACACCAACGAAAAAGAAACAACAAGTTTTTATTACTTCAAAGGTTTTGTGTTTATCTTATGTGAGAAACTATCTCTATGCACAATTTTCCATTCATACATAGCTAAAATACATCATAGTCATATTATACCAAACCCCAAGATTCACATATGTGCATACAAATCAACGACATAAATACTCTGTTCACCCTAAATAAACAAACATTGTCTATTACCGCATGACTATGCATGCATATATATCTCAATTGTTGTTACGCATCTTCTTGCATTTCCACTCTACTCCGTACACAAAAGCATACATATAGATATATGTTAGGTACATAAATGAAAAACCGCTGGTAACCAGAATGCCCATATCTATTATATTGGTTACTACCGACAAGTTTCATTAGCATATGTCTAGAGTAATTGACACTGAAATGCAAATAGCTTAACAAAAGGAAAACTAAAACGTTCCCACGACCCCGCCGTTCATATAAGTTCACTTTATATGATGATGACATCATGCATGTCTGAGGTGCCATAAATTTACCTGAAATGCGAAACTTTGACCCTTCTATAACTTGACTTAACTGTTAATAACAGTCGGATTGCCTGCAAACTTTTCAGAAGTATGTCCTATATTATCGTTTATGCTGTCATGATCTCAAATTTTGTACTCCTGGGATGAACTTAAGGGGGGCTTTCCGGTAAATTTCCAAAACATGGTAATATACTATTATTAACTTTATTTGTGCAGATATAGGAATGGAATGTATTTTGAGGCCTAGATTTCTTATAGTTGCATCACAGTGATTTTTTGGTTGGATAGGTTCTGAGAACGAGATCTGTTTCACATTTTGGGGCACACATTTGGTGCCCTATCTCTCCTATGTTTCACCCAGTATCAGAAAGTTCAGTTTCGAAAAGAACCTTTCATTTGATAACCCACATTACGATGTTTTGTAAATGGGTATGTATGGGAAGACCCCCTTAAAATTCAACACAAAATGGCGCCACTCGCTGCATGTAAAGGGACACACAGACCACATGTTCTCACCAAATTTCGCAACAATCGGTTCAGTCGTTTCTGAGTAAATCGGGGGTGACAGACAGACACAAAACTTTAAAAATGACAAATTAAACGTAACTTAAAAATATTAGCGAAACAAAACGAATTCCTTAAAATATTCTTACAATTTCTTATATTTCATATTTAGAACACATTACCGTCTTTATTAAATGACTTTTACAAATATATTTGCCACATTTTGAACCTCGTTGAGATTTTTTTTGGTTTTTTTCGGTTACATAGGCTCTCATTTGCGTTCAGATTTTTCCATGACGCCTCACTTAGATTTTCACTGCTGTAAAATTTTCGACATGTTTCCTGTGCTCTAAAAAGTTTTCTATTCTTTTTTTGAAATCAGTAAAACATTACCGAGCATTTGATATGTTTTTCGTGAGCACATGGTGTCAGCAAATCTATGTATATATTAATATTGAAAAATTAATTGCATTTGATAGTTTTTGCTAAATTAGAAGCTTTTTAGAAAACTATAATAACCATTTGCATTGGTTCTTGCCTCAAAAATACCTTAATCCGACATCACGTGTTATTTCCCTTTCCTCCAGAGCTAATTGTACTGTATAAACTATCGACTTAGATAATTATGTTACACCATCTTCCGAGGAATTAACATTCTCAACTTCTTTTCTATCACTAATAAGTTAATTATCACATAATCGAATCATAAACCTTCTACCGAGGACATTATCGCTTTCGAAATCAAATTTATCTTCCAGAAATACGTGTACTACGTGGGCACTTAGATTTCGTGACATTTTTGTTTCAAATTAATGAAAAAAACAAAAATAATATTTATAAATTCAAATAAAAAAACATACGTAACTGATGTCTTGGGTCCATTTGGACCCAAAGGCAATTGGTATTTCTGTTTCTAGCAAAGACTAACCACCCTACGTTCGGCAATCAGCGCAGCACATGGCGTAATGAGATTAATTAGATGAGCGTAGATATTAGAGCAATATTGCGGACGGACATTTTACCCCACGAATCCAGTTAAGGGTTAATAGCCTCCTTAAACTTCTCCACATTTTTACATCTTAATTTCTCTAATTTTCGTACCAATTCTTCCCAAAGGCATTTAATAACGTTCAGATCTGACGATTGCGAAGTTGTTTTCATGAATTTAGGGCAGTTATAGATGAGCCACATTTCATTAACATAGGAAATGTGCCTGGGATCATTGTCCTGATAGAAGGCGACTTTATCCAATATATTCGGGTCCTCAGCACTTTGCCTCACATTTCGCGTTAAGACTTATAAATATTGGAATCAATCCACTTTACAGTCTATAAAATAAATATTCCATATTCGTGCACTGGAAAAATATCCCCATACCATCTCTTGCCATCCATTATGGTTGATAGTGGCCTGAATATTATGTGGATTAGAACTTCCGGCACTTGCATGTTTTACAATCAGAGTCATACAGATTAAATTGTGTAAATAATACCTGTATTATCTTAGAAAAGGTTAAAAATGATTTGAATTATAAAAGTTTTCGGTATTTACCACTTTCCAATATTCTTGAAACTTTTTTTACTTACTGATGTCTGGCGTTTTCCCAGCTATTCTTTTACGAAAATCATATATCGAGAAAATTGTTAACAGTTTCGACACAAACATCCTTTTCCAAATCGTTTTGGACTATATTTTCCAATTCGTTTGTCGTTAAGAAATATTTTTATTAACTTTTTTTAGAATACGCCGCTCATCATGATCTTCGAGTTTGTTTCCCTGAGCAGTTCTGCTTTTATTTTAAATTTGAACATTTTTCTTTATAACCTTTTATAACGTCTAAACAGTGAAGTGGCTTCCACAAACGATGGTTCGAACAGTTTTACCCCCTCCATGTAACTTTATCATTAGGGACATATTTCATTGTTTGATTGGCATCGACAGTCATTACTTCCACATTCTTTTCCTTTCGAAGAAAACTTGAATAACGCTTTTAAATTTCAACTCATGAAAACTTGTACCTGTCAGTAACAAATAATTCCAGGACGAAAGTAACGTTAGATAGCAAAATTCTACTGATTTGTCTGTGTATCCGATCATTCGTGCGGGAAGTACGAAGGTTCGAAAGCTGACATGCTAAATACATATACATTACGGGCTACGTACGTGCTTCCGGTTTCCCGAATTGTTTATATCTGCTTTAGGTGAACTGCTTCACATTTGCTAATAATGTTTAATTCCTAGTTTGAAGCGGTTGAAATTAACTATAACCGATAGAGAGTTACAGAGCAAATTATTTGTGCAAATGACTATTGAAAAATTGTCCTTAATTGGATTTTCAATTATTATACAAGTGCAATTGCCGTTGACTCAAAGTTCCTCGCATATGGAAACACAAAACCTTCCCGTGCCCCGACTTCTCTTAGTATTGTGTTCTATATTATTGTATAAATTTGTGTTAAATTTTGTACCTCAAAGATCTTCTTAAGGGGGTTGTCCTGTAAACTTTAAAAATATAGTAATATACCATTATTAACTTGATTTGAGCAGATAGATGACATGTATTTTGAGGTCTAGGTTTTATATAGGTGCATTATCATCGGATGGACAAGGTCTGAGAGTGGAACCTACTTCACTTTATGGTGCATATATTAGCTCCTCCATCTTTCAACCAATGTTAAAGGTTGGATTAATTTCGACAAGTTCTACATAATCGCCTTTTTTCATTTGATACTCCACATGAACATATCAGAAAAAAATTTAAACGCGCGTTTTGCAAGTATGGGGAGCCCTGCCTTTTAAACTTAGAAATTCGTGATACTCGTTGCGTACAAAAGAGAACGACTGCTCTCAGACTATATTCATCAAATTTCATGACGATAGTTCCACGCGTTCTCGAGTAAATTGCTGTAACAGACAGGCAGACAACATCGAATGTTTCACCCAAACCCTTAAAAATGGTTTCGTTACTTTTTCTTAAATCAAGTGCTCTAACACGCTTCAATGCCCAGATCCAATTAGGTTGTCGCGCAATGATTATTATTATTTCGTAAAAATTAATTTATTGTATATGCACATTTCGGGAAGTATTTATGTCCTTTATATATACAAAGCGCAACTAACTACGCATAATAATTGAATTTAATTAGAAACAACGAAAGTGTTTTTATTCTCTGGATGTTAGACGTGGGAAAAAGCGGCAACTTGAAACTGATGGTCACTTTCTAATTCGAAAACAGCTGCATCTTCAACTGACGCAAAGTTGGACGAACAATTTGTTCTACACTTGCTGGCGACGGTATTCGTCCGTCGTCTGTAGAACATACGAACCCAGAATATTTTTGTCAGAGTCCAGTCTTAAACATATCCGTTCACCATGTAAACCACTTGATAACAACCCTTGCATTTTACCCCACGCGATAGATAATATGAATTTCGAGCCAGAAAAATCTGTTTGTTCGCCTTGTTCGGTTAGTTACGCACCATTGAACATTTTTAATTGAGAATATAAATAAATAGATACATCTGACTATGATATCACTTTTTTTAACGTAACTATCTGGATTAGTTATGGTAATGCAATGTTTTTTTTTCATTTCTCCATCTCACATATCTCTCCAAAGCACAGTGAAATTCTTTTAACCAAAAAGTACAAAAATAATTCATTGTGGAACGCATTTATGTACAAGTTCTGTAATGCTCTTTCTCGTGCGAGCTCTGTATATCAAAACACAGGATCATGCACACGAATACCGAATCATCATGGCGTGGACCACTACTGGTGTCTTCTTTCCAATAGGCAACAGAAGTAAAACTGGGATCCAATTGGCTGATTGGTATGCGCTTCTTATATTTACGGTGATTAAGATGTACTATTTGCTGGCATTACCCCTTTTGTGATTTCATTTTCGGTCCTACCTATCATAAAAGACAATTAAAAGGGATACAAATTTATGAGTTAGCAACCTGCAGTCTTCAAAATTACAAAATTTTATCCACGCCTCGTTTGGGGACAGAATGTAGCACCCCGAGAAATTCTGGAGGGAGCTAAAACACTTTTCAACGATATCTCTCAAAGTAAATGGCATGCACATATTATAGAGCTCTTGTTCGGCAGGAGGTAATGCGGTTGGCTTCGGTGTATACAATATAACTCGTCATCCAACGTCCAACAAAAGCAGCTTTGTCCTTCCTAAATGTATTATGCGCAGCACAGCGAACTGTCATTTTTATAAATACTTTAAAATGCTTTTCTGTAAAATAAATATGCCACTACTCCGTAAAAATCTGTAAAATATGCTTCACATGTTTACAAAATAAACTGGTCAACTGATTCTGTGGGTGTATTTATAAAAACACACAAGCTACTACGAAAGAAAAACAAACATGGAGGGTGACAAAAAAATTGATCCTACTTCATTGCTTTCATATTGACTCCTCCTTAATCAGAGCAATTATAGAATATATATATACAAAGGTAAAAGATTACATCTACCTCTTTATATTTCAGTTTGTGGAGTTGATCGTAGCTCTTCTTTCAATTTGCTGCATGATATTGTTAGGATTTGCCGATGATGTCCTCGATTTGCGGTGGCGACACAAACTCATTTTACCGACTGTAGCCACACTACCATTACTAATGGTTTACTATGTAAATTTCAACTCAACCACTGTCATAATGCCAAAGATAATTAGACCTCTCGTCGGGATGTCTTTAGATATAGGTAAGCAGTTTGGTCATACGTCAATACATTATTAATATTTTCCACCATACCACACACTAGGGGTATTATATTACATATATATGGGAATGCTAGCTGTATTCTGTACGAACGCTATCAATATTTTGGCGGGAATCAATGGACTGGAAGTCGGCCAAGCGTTAGTAATAGCGTGTTCAATTGTCATTTTCAACTGTATAGAACTAGGGCGAGACAGTACAGCTAGGACATATCAATTTTCACTGTATTTAATTATACCATTTTTAGCGGTCTCCCTGGCGTTATGGAAGTTCAACAGGTAAATGAGTACAATTATAAATCAAACTTGATTTTTGTTGTACATTTCGTTTCGGAAACCATCGAAGTTACAATACATTTTTTTTTCAGGTTTCCCTCGAAAGTTTTTGTTGGCGATACATTTTGCTATTTCGCTGGGATGACATTTGCCGTCGTGGGAATCCTTGGACATTTTAGTAAAACACTCTTGTTGTTTTTCATCCCTCAAATCATCAATTTCCTCTACTCGTTTCCGCAAGTGTTTTGCCAGGTACCATGTCCACGACATCGCCTTCCTAAATACAATCCAGAAACGGACTTGCTTGAGACAAGCAAAACGACTTTCCATTTAGATAAACTTACTTTCCTTGGAAAGTTTTTCGTTGTTCTATTCAAAACGCTGCATATAATCCAGTGGACCGAAGGAAAAGATGGGACAATCACTACAAATAATTTCACTCTAATTAATTTTATTCTTTATCTTTTCGGGCCAGTCCATGAGAAGGTCTTAACACAGATGCTATTAGGTGTACAGATATTATGTACGTGTGTGGCATTCATTATTCGCTATCCGCTAGCTGGGTATTTTTACGACACCTAATTTAGGATGTTGAATAAATGAAATGTATTTCAGAATGACCACAAGAGCGTGAAGTTTTATTTATTTATTTATGCATATAAATATAATGTTACACTGAGTATTCAACGTGAAATATCCATGACGAAAGAGGTTAGTCTGTTTGAAGTTTGGTCGGGTTGGGTGGCAAGAAATTTTGACTGATATCAGGAGTTGTTGATACGCATGGGGAAGTGGCCCCAGACCAGGATAGACTGGTGTTTGTTGAGGAACTACATATTGTCGTTGGCACTTGCTCTGCCTCATAATCGTAAACACTGGGCTCTACTGCACTTGGTTTCGAAGACAGGTCACAAACATCCTCTTCAGAATCGGAAATAGGAAGAGGTATTGGCTGTTGTGGCAATTTGGAGAAGTCATATTGCAAAAGCTCTTGGCAATACCAGCGTGGAATAGCACGCTGAACAGATGTTGTAGAAGTTCTCTGATCCAAATCGAATTCTCCCTCGCCTTCATTCTCAAGATCCAGTTTGAATTCATCTTTACCCATCTCTTCCTCTCCCTCTCCGAATTCACCACCATCTTCTGGCCCAGTACCACCTATCGGACTTCGTTCACGGAGTAGTTTGTAGTAACCTTTATACATATATTTACAACTGAATGAGAATACCGCTGGGCCCTGAGGATGCTTGTCGTCCCAAATTCCGTGCAGAGTATGATTTTTGTAATGAACTTCTGCGGGTCCAACACGAACACCGTTCACCCATGTACCTCTGAAGCAGCAGTCAGCTTCAGCAAAATAATATTCACCTAACCCATGTCGTTTTCCTTTGTACCAATTACCGCTATATTTGTCACCATTTGCATAGGTGTAGGTTCCTTCACCGTGTTTGAGATCTTTTCGCCAGCATCCTTCATATTTGCTACCATCTGGATAGTAAAACACCCCAAAACCTGATTTTAAACCTGCAAATGTTCCATGTGAAAAAATAGCAGCAATGAATAATATAATTTCTAGAATAATTAAAACTCAAGAGATAGTTTGAATTATGTGAATTTCATAGAATACTGGTTCTGCCATTAAATATTGGTGCAAGCACTTGTCTCTTTTTCCTCAGTACTTAAGCTACTTAGCTTAAGTGCTGAGGAAGAGAGTAAGTAGCTTTGGAAATACGTATTTACTAACTATTAAAATATATTGTAGTAGGAGCAAGCTACCTAGTTTTATTTTTATTTAGAAGAACTACAAGCATCGGAACGATAACTAGTTTTTAAGGTTTTGTGTAAACACAAAACCTTATTAAAATCGATTTACTGTCTGTCTGTCTGTCTACTATCTTTATTGTTTCATGTAGGTCGGTATTGATGTTGCCGTTATTTTAGTTTTTGATGCTAACGTTGCCACCATTTACTTTTCTTTGCTTTCATTAATGTGCAGGCCAAGATCTCACGTTGCCTGCTTGATCTGAGCAAATATCGTTTATACATATTGGGCTGTGCTTTCCATTATGTTAATATCGCCACCATAGGCCACTAGTCGAGTGACTTGTAGAGGATAGTGCCTCTGGCATTTCAATCGACGTTTCGTATCATTTACTTCAAGACCAGGTTAAAAACATCTTGACTTAGATCGTTAGTTAGTCAGTTTTATTAATCTAGTTGGCATATCAAATTCTCTCATAGAAATGTACAAAGAGGGATGCAACATTTGCATCGAATGAATTGATTGATACTTCTGGAAACAAATGTTAGTTTGATATTGATTGCAAAGGGCAGGAGTGCGGGGGTCCGAAAGGAGTCAATTACTTCAAAAACCGGTTCTCGGAAACTACCGAATCGACAAATTTGAAAAAGTAAGAGTGGGCTATGCACATGGTATCTAGAACACAAAATACTCTCCGTGATAATAAATAATCTTCTCAAATAAATTTATTAACAGTATACAATTACGTTTTAAAATTTTACTGGAGCCCGCCTCCCTTTAAGCTCATTTTACATCCATAACATTTTGCAGTAATATAGGTTTTAATATGAGGCATCGCACTGGAAATTTTGGTATAAACCCTACTATTATTAACAAAGTTATAGTAAGCTAAAATTGCCTCTTTCGCTTAAATTAATACTTTCTAAGAAATAAAGTATCAATACCACATCGAATTGAATATCGGATATATTTAACGTATACACACTACGAGATATATATAAATGGAAGCATCGTACACCCAAATATTCTTGTAAAAAAGATCAAAAAATCTTTCATACCTGAAGTGCTGTGTTTATGGCAGTAATGAGGCATTGGTTTGCTGTCCCAAACCTTCAGCATAAGGTAATGAATCGCTTGGTGTAGGTGATCGCCTACACATTTAACCAGTTCGGCTGCAATTCCTAGGTGGCTCCTGTTGAGTTATGATTCTAAAACAGATGAATTGCACAACCTGTTTTTGACATGCTGGAGCTGGCAGCATTTGTTCCCCGTTTTCAGTTTTTAGGGGACCTCCAGCTCGCCGATATTTTGATTCTTGAGCAATTCATCAAATCAGATTTCCCTCTTTGTCTCGACAAGAAGAACTTATCCTGGTGACTTGTTAGTAAAACTTCTGCGCCGCTCCCTGTATTTCTCGACTTCACCAAGTCTTCCTTTTTCTGCCTGTGAAGTCACTTCTTTGCTCGTCAGAGTTGGTAGTAAGTTTCTGTGCATTTCCAAGTACTTTGAGATTGTTGCATTGCCCGCTAAGCAGCATCTTTCATCGAATCAGGTATCTAATAGGTGCGGTTATTGCGGCAACCATTTCCCCCTTATAGCAGATACGGAGCGTATATTGTTTATATGGACGTGTTTAATTTGGTTGAAATTAGTCCCATTTGCTGAGACTTATTCCTTCCATGCGAATTGAACAAGATGACAATAAGATAACATGTTATTCTGCTATTTATCTCCTCAACAATATGAACTTCTCGGGTCTGACGAGGGAAGAGGGGGATTTCCCCGGGCCTGTGGGTTTCTCGGCTCCTATTTAAGGTTTTGTGTAAACACATTAAAATTGGTTTATTGTCTGTCTGTCCGTCACACGCAATTTTCTCCAAGACTGTTGAAGCGATGGGCACCAAATTTGGTAGAAAGGTGGGAACTATGAACGCCCATGCATATAGTGAGTTACATCCTTTTACGTCGTACATTTTTTTTCATTAAATATAGTTATGTGAGGTATCAAATTAAAGGTCTCGGCTAGTACTTTTCGAAGCCAGTCTTAGTTTTAAGATTTGTTGAAAGGGTGGGGAGTGCGGGGGGTGAAACTGATCATTTTTTTAACAAACCCATTCTTAGAAACTACTTAACCGAAAAATCCGGGGGGGGGGGCACTATATGGTGCCTAGGCTCCAAAATACCCTCCATACCGATACCTGTTCAAATAAAGTTAATAATAGTACATTACTATAATTTTTAGTAATTGACAGGAAAACCCCCCCCCCCCCACCCCCCCCCTAAAGTTCACCCTAGAGTCACCAAATTTTGCAGCAATATAGGTTACAGCATAGAGCATGATACTACCAAATTTAGTGAAAATCGCACTATTACTAACCAGGTTATACTAGGTTAAAACTGTTGTTCCTCTGCAAATTCATGACTATGAATGTTAATATCACTTGAAAGTGGATATTTTCACATAATATATTCATATTTTACATGCTACATGCTAATGGGACAAATGCACACTCAAATTTCTTTATAAAAGAAATACACAAAACCTTCCATACCTGAAGCGTCTAGCTTCCGGTTTCCCCGACTTGTTCCGTATAATTTTCATCCCGAGACCGAATTTTCTCTCTGACCTTTATATGCAAGGTGTCCCCGTTCGCGATGGTACGAATTTCAATGGTGGTTAGTACTACTTTTTTGAGGAAAATTGGTCCATGAAATAGCCACTTTATTGTTTATCGCTACAAAGATATAGCGGTTTTCGTAGTGTTAAAAAGACAACAGAACTACAATTTTCCACTCCCAATCATTTAATTCCAGATTTTTGGGGGCGTTTTTGGGAAGGTCAAAATTTTGATACGACAAAGAGCTATAACTTTGTAACGGTAAAAGATAAGAGTACCAATTCCATGGACGGCTTTTCACCGAGGAGTCTACTTTGGTCATAAAAAACATACATTGATTAATGCAAAATTAAGTAAAAAAAGCTTCCATCAAAATCATATTAAAATATCAGAACCGTGTATTATTTTCTTGTCCAAACAAACAAAAAATAATGAAATAGCCTTGAAATTTCGAGCATCGACCTGTATGTATTATACTACTACATTAATGGAAATTCTTAATATATTCCGTTTTCATATATTAATCGCTTGTTGTGTTTTTGTTGCATGGAGATGGGAGGTATTTCGGGGGTTAGGAGACATTTTTATTTGTCCAATATACATATATAGTTTTTCCGTATCGCTGTATGAGCTATATCCAATCTATTATTCATGGGATTAGATGGGGATTCTTATGGTAATCCTAATATCTAATGTACATATATCTATTCAGAAGTATTATAAGAGTAGGGAGGACGATCCACTAGCGGTAATTACAGTAAATAATAGCCCGAACAACGCGTCTATAAAACCGAATCGGCCTGTCCTAAATCAGCAATATCCATGGAAACAATGTTCTGACTACACCAGTAAAAATGGGAATTATCTTTTCTTCCGCCTTGCCTTCCGAAAAATGTACTTACTACAACGGTAATGTCCTAAGTAGCGTGCACCATTCTTAAAAACATAAAGTCCTTCTCCATGACGCTGACCATGTCGATATTGCCCATCGTATTGATCTCCATTTGGGAGTATCGCCCAACCATTTCCATGGCGCTCACTGAGTGCGTTGCGGTCTCCAAAGTATTTCTAAAATTTGATTTTCAACGATTCGAAATCCTTGAGAAAATTCCGAATACATACGCCAATTATGTCGGTTTCAGCTTTACGCCCTTCTCCACCCTCTTCATCGGGTTCCCGAGCGTATTCGTCTCCTGATTCATCTGTTACATCTTGTGGCATTTGAAAAACGTACCCTGAGCCTCACTTACCGTTATATTCAGAGGAAAGTTCCTCTAGGAAAAGAGTATTTGTGCTTTCTGAACTGAGAATTCGATAATGTTTTTTAAGATGACAAATTGCAATTGATAATAAAATTAGCGACCTCCTTGGATTTGAATTGTATTCATATGCTTTGTTTAGTGTTTTGTAGAATACATATTCAAACTTTTAAAACGTCATCAAGGAGGCTAATAAACATCATACATACCTAGTGCAAAGTATATAATATACACTAAAATTTTAGGAAGATGGTTGTTTCGGCGATATCCTAGACGGCCTCGTCCAGGGGCTATTCTGCTCGGGCGTTGGTCAAGGTCGCGCACTAGCTCCTGGATTTTAATTTTGATGGCCGTGGTTTCTCTCATTCCGAGCTGCGGAACGATAGGGTATTCGAACTCCTGAAAAGAAAAAGCTAAAGATTTACTACTATTACTTACGTCGTTGCTCAACTCTCGGACTTATTATGATATGCTGGAGAAAACTTGGCTAAATCGCTTAAACAATGGTCTCAAGGCAGTTCAAGGGCCAGCGTTCCATTGGTACGCCTGACTTCCAAGCTTTACTCAAATATGTGTAGAGGGGATTGGAGGTTGTCGCAAAACGGTTAGCAAGGAAGTTCGCCTTTTCGGGAGGGGATATATTTTGCGGAATGGTGTCTCCATGATCCTCTATCTGGAAAGAGACGCAAGTAGTGTCGGACTGAAGATAAACACCAACAAAACCAACGTCCTCAGTCTGACATTGTCTTTTGAGATTACAGAAAAAAATCTCATTATTTAACTATAATATTTGATAGAGAGTACCAATGGAACTTGCGCTCCCTGTACAGACCGAATGCTGCTGAGCAGCTAGCCGATACCCTGTCCCAATATAAGGCTCATGTAACAGCGTTGCAAGAGATGTGATGGACAGGGACCGGTTTCCTGGAGAAGAGCCGCTTCACCATATATTATAGCGGCCATCCAGTAAACGGAGTGTGCTCGGAGTAGGTTTCTTAGTCAGCCAAAAAATGAAACCTACTGTTATCGGCTTCCAAAACATAAGCAAATGACTATGCACTCTGCGCTTGCGAGGCAAGTTTAGAAATATAAGCCTCATTAACGTTCACGCCCCTACAGAGGAGACTGCAAAGTCAGAGAAGAATACCTTCTACGAGGCAGTAGAACGAACCCTCGAAGCTTGCCCCAAATATATCAAAATCATACTTGGAGATTTTAACAGCCAAGTAGGGAAAGAGCCCATATTCAGGCGATTCGTTGGCTGCCATAGCTTACATAGGGATACCAATGATAACGGACTGCGGATTATTCAGTTAGCAGTATCGCACGAAATGGTGGTTGGAAGTACCTGGTTTGCGCGGAAAGCGGTCCACAAACATACGTAGGCCTCTCCAGACGGGACCACTTTCAACCAAATTGACTACGTGCTGATTGAACGCCGCCACCTCTCAGCCTTGATGAATGTCAGAACATATAGGGGGGCCAATATAGACTCGAACCACTATCTCGTTGGCATGGTGCTCCGAGCTTGAATTACGACACCACCTAAAATCCCATCTGACAATCAGGTGAGAGTGAATACTGAAGCTATCCACAACTCACCCCTCCGCGACACCTATAAGACGGAAATAGATGCCGCAATACTCGCAGTCAACAGAGATCTTGAAGATGAAGCATCAACAAATGATCTTCACAACCACCTCAAGAACGTTATCATTGATACGGCCACAAACATACTTGGCCCCGGCCGCAAAAGGAGTCGGAACGGCTGGTTTGACGATGAATGTAAGCTAGCAACGGAACGGAAGAATGCCGCATACCGAGTAATGTTGCATTCTCAAAGAACGCGGGCACGCGCAGAGACGCGACTTCATAGACGAAAAAAAAAAGCCTGGGAGAACCAACAAGTCTGTGAACTAGAAAAGTACAGGGAGCAACCGCACCAGGCGCGGAAGTTTTATCAACAAGTCAGCAGGATGAAGCCTTATAAATCTCGATGCTCATCTTGCCGAGACAAAGAGGGAAATCTGATTTCCGACAGGATGGGCATATTGGAGTGATGGGTGGAGTACTTTGATGAGCTACTGAACAACCAGAATATCGGCGAGTTGGAAGTCCCGCCAACTGAAGACGACGGACAAATACTGCCACCAACAAATATAGGAGAAACAGTCCGTGCAATTCATCCGCTTAAAAATCATAAGCCGCCAGGGGCCGATGGAATTACAGCCGAATTAGTTAAATATGGAGGCGACCAGTTACACCAAGTGGTTCATCAACTAATGCTCAAGGTATGGGACAGCGAATCAATTCCTGACGATTGGCAACGAGGCATTATCTGTCTCATACATAACAAGGGAGATATCACACAGTGCAGTAATTATAGAGGTATCACGTTACTGAGTACCATGTTCTCTCTGCGGCAAGCGATGGAAAAACTGTTGGAATATGGACACCAGTTACACCATCTATTCATCGACTTTAAAGCCGCCTATGATAGCATAGCCAGGGTAAAATTGTACACGGCCATGAGAGAATTCGGTATCCCGACGAAATTAATAAGACTGGCAAGGCTGACCCTGACCAATGTGCGAAGCCAGATAAAAGCAGCAGGATCACTTTCAAGACCATTCGACATCAACAACGGTCTACGAAAAGGGGATGCCCTATCATGCGTCCTCTTTAACCTGGCCCTCGAGAAAGTGATCCGTGATGCTGAGGTAAATGCAAGAGGTACCATCCTCTTTAAGTCCACCCAATTACTGGCCTATGCTGACGATATCGACATCATGGGAAGAACCACCCGAGACATACAAACTGCCTTCATCCAGATCAAGCAGGCGGCGCGAGATCTTGGGCTGCACATCAATGAAGGCAAGACAAAATATATGGTGCAACGTCAGCACCGAAACCCAACCAACCAACAACATCAAATCGCACACGTCAAACAGGAAGAATAAGGATAGGAGAATACAACTTTGAGACCGTTGATAATTTCTCCTATTAGGGTAAAAAATCACAACCAATAACAGCTACGATGATGAAATCCCCGCACGGTTGTTGGCAGTCAACAGAGCCTATTTCAACTTACAAAAACTGTTCCGCTCGAAACGTCTCACCATAGGGTCAAAGCTCTTACTGTAAAAGACAACGATCTTGCCAGTCCTCATGTACTCCTCGGAGACTTGGGTTGTTAGCAAGAATAACTGCCAACTCTTGGCCGCGTTCGAGAGAAGAATGCTCCGAAAAATGTTTGACCCCCTACATGAGGATGCATGATTCCGTACATTTGCAGTTTAGTTAGCAACTGAACCCAGAAATGTATTTTATGATGAAGGTTTTAATTATTTTCCAAAAAAACATATTGTCGTTTAACCAAGTAAGATGGATTTTTTTTATTTTTCCAAGAACTATTATAAGCTGGCCTATCACCCAGTAGCTGCTTGACGTTGACTTTCTGGACATCCTGCATATATGTACGTGTGAGCGAAGATGGACACACAGGAATTTATGCAGAATATTATATCCATGGAGAAAGGTCAGGGTCGTAAAGAGATCGACCCGGGCTGAAAATAATGCGAGAAAGTCGAGCCCAGAGTGGAAATCATGCGCGTCTGAAGTGCCTTTTCCCTCTGAAATTTCTATTCCGGAAAAATATATACATTGTCACCATATTCTCTAACAACAAATATCACGATGACTTGGACGCTTTTCAAGTATTGAATGCATAAAATTATGAAACCCTTAGCAGCAAGCACCGTAAATTCAGTCAAGTGATCATTCAATTTCTATTTATTACTCTAATTTTCTGTTAAAATAATCTATGTTATGGTATGTGGCGATAATACCTTTGGCTTTATAGTTCGAAGTCTATTCGTGACAGTTTTTCAATTAAGCGCAAATAGTTGAATGTTATTAGATATATGCTATCCATAGTTCTATATATTATTGTGATTCGGTGGTACTTTGCCCCATGAGTAATAGTTTTCACAATTTCTCATGAATTATTCAAGGAAGTTTTCACAATTTATAATTATTATCAACTGGACTTCAGTTCGTAGATTGTGCTATGAATAGTATATACACCTTTTCTATAAGTACTAAAATGATGTCTTTTAGAGAAGTGGAAAATCCCCACAAATAAATCTTGGAAAGTTATAATCACTAGCTAGATAATTATGAAAACAAAACGTTCATCAAAGCTGAAATATTGAAAATAGCTACCTCAGTCAAATTTCATACCTACATAAAAGCAAAGTTTGGAAACCGTAGTTAATAATATGGAGGCCTATTGTCCCATCTTTTTTAGTCTAACACAAACAACCATGATTGAGATTACTTTATAATACAAGTAGTTAGTGATTATGAGTCAAAAGGTATACGATGAATACATAATAACGACCAAATTAATTGTCTGACGATTAGCAACATAGCATAGTAAAAATATTACTTAATACACTCTCAAAAGGTGGAAATATCTATAAAACACATATTTTTCCTATATTTATATTCTTAAGAAATTTGGATCTAACACGCCTAGGTTGCATCCGTTGAGAAAAAATAAGATGTAAAATACTATTCAACAAGAAAATATTGATAAATTCGAAAAGTAGTTGCCAAAAGCCCCTCTCCGTTGATATTTCAAACCTATAGTTTTTTTGACAATAAAAAATGTAATCTTCTTCTTATGCTATTATTAACGTCTTGAACCATGATAAAAAATGTATATTTAATGAATTTAATAATCGTTTGTATTTGCTTCTTGCGGTCAAAGGTTGGTAACTGATGGGAAGCACATCTTCATTTGTAATAACATAATATCAAAAATTCAAAAGTTTTCTTATTCTGTGTACTTGCCTCTATCGTCCGATTATAATTTTTAA
Source organism: Hermetia illucens (assembly GCF_905115235.1). Classification (NCBI taxonomy): domain Eukaryota; kingdom Metazoa; phylum Arthropoda; class Insecta; order Diptera; family Stratiomyidae; genus Hermetia; species Hermetia illucens. The sequence continues at coordinate 141,037,787 of NC_051849.1, read as the reverse complement.
GCATTAAAGTAGCGAAGTAGTGAAGAAAAATTTTCAAAAATCGCATTTCTTTTTTCATGAGGAACTAAAAAGAAGAGATTATTAACGAAAATTTATATTCATGGTTCGGACCAGGGTTACTGCTATGCAGAAGAACAAAATTTCAGATGTGCCTCCCACAAGTTGAAAAAACATGATTTTGAGAAAAAAGTGATTTAAAGTTTTCCGTTTTTGTAGGCACATCAACATAGCGTGTGCTTTTTTATTTGTTGTAATTTGGTAAATATTTCAAATTTCGGTCTAAAATTTATACAGTATATTCCGAACATATTTTAGAAACCGACGGGGTGTCGTGAGCAAAGGTATCTTTTTCAAAAATACTCTAAGAAAGGTTTGTAAATTTTTAAAAGTGATAATTTCAGGTCTGCGATTTTAAACTTTTGATAGTACAATCCTCTTGGTGATCAGAACAGCAATTACTTTCAAATATACAGAAATATATAACGCAATTTATAACTCACAACACTAAGTATATTTTTCACAAGTGCCAGAGAATATAAGTGAAATTTTGTTGTAAAACCTCCACAGATTATCCACCCCAGAAAAATATGGAACTTATACCCTTTTATACTGTTATAAATATTCAGAGGGACAAGCGCAAAGGCAACATCACCTAAACACAATGTCTCACCTTTTATTTTACTTTGCCTCTTTATTATATATTGACTTGCACCACTGCTGCAAGCTCAAATTATTGCTATATGAATCTTCAGGTATGCATGAGAGATTTCAAGATCCTAGTTTAGATGTTGTTAATTATCATGATGGCATTTATGCACATACATATGTACTGATGAGGCTAAAAATGATTTGTTTGTTGGCTTTCTCTCATGACCGGCTCACTAAGTAATGTGAAAAGCAACTTCAGGTCAGATGTGAAACTCTTAATATGAGTGTAGGATACGAGTATATTCAAAGCACAACAATTGCTCATATTACATCAAACGGAATTGTGGTTTCATAACCCATAGGCAATCACTGCCAGACAAGGCCTTATCCCTTGAGCAGGTCTGAAGTAATGTAAATCTCAGGTAGGATTTAGGATCTATATACATACAATGTAAGACGGAGTCTTCACATGCACGGTAGTCTAGGGACGTGTCCGGATGGCTTATTGGATAGAGCACCAAGCTGTTCCCAATTGGGATTGCCAGATGATAATCTGATAAAGGAGGACTGAATAGTATAAAAGAGGAGCTTATGTAAAATGGGAGGATATTTAAAAGAGATTTTTTTAATATAACTTACTTTATTTTAATCACATTTCCCTGAACTGCTCATTTTTAGAAAACTTGAAACTTCAGACTTGACTCGGCAATAAGTCTGTTTCTTTCATTAATCCAATGAGTATTAATCAGCACGAAGAGTTCTTCGCATTCGCATTATGTCCACTTATAGAAAAATAAAACAGAAACATTTAATTCTTGGCAATTTTATAATTTCATAATATTTGTCAGCAGGATCACTATCTGATTTCGTTTCAAGAAACGAAATAAGTCTGGAAAGTAGTTGGCGCTCAAGAACAACAACATTATCCGCTCAAAAACTTTTGAAATCTTTTATGGCCTTAATCCATTCCATCAAATAATCTTTACAAATTTTGTTAACCTTGAATATAAAACAATTCGTTGAAAATCGACTCGGGCTTTTCATTACCACAAAGCAGCTGTCTGGATGGATTGAAGTATCATTGAACTTTCCGAAACAGAATTGCATACATATGTTCTTTTTAACTTTCGCAAACTCGCTTGGTAAATAGATATAAGGGAATACCGGTTACCAAACGTGGTGGATTGCCATGTTGCAGGAACATGAAAATGTGATAAGTTCAACGTTATCACAGAAAGTAATTTTTTACGATTTAGACAGCACACGGTCAACAAGTAATCTGACAACTGCTGTATCTCCTTATTTATACAATAAAATTGCTTAAATTACAAATTCCTCATTTCCATAAGCTGCCAAATTTACTACTATATCAAAATCATCATTCATCTGGATTCTGTTATGGTGTAGGACTGTTTCGAAGCGGATATTCGTGACGAGAAATATGAATGTGAATATGTGCATCGATATTTAAAAAAAAATCATGCGAGCGCAGAAAAATTGGGTATTAGTCAAACATTGAATATCTACCAAACATAAAGGGTGGAAACCACCCGTTTGGCTATTGTTCAATTATCTGAAGTTAGACGAAACTCCTCCACAATCCCCAGATTGCATTATTATTGAAAACCTATGGGATTACGCCGAATGTTCTATTTCGAATAAAAAACATTCGAATGGATGGTCTTCTCGAAGAATTGAATAAAAAATGCAGTCGAATACAACCTCTGGTTGAATCCATGCCACGAAGAGTGAAAACTATATATGAAGCTAAAGATCTTCATACGAAGAATTAACTAGCCTATTTTTCGAGTTTTTGATACCATTTGTTACGATTTTTTACTTTTGTTCGAATTTCAATTTTGCCTACGAAAATATAGTTTCTTTTGTAATCTGCTCTGACCTTCTTCGTTAATTTTTTTCGCATTGTATCCAAAAGGCTGTACGCTCTTATAAAAGAAGTACTTACAAATCCTTTTACCGCCCTTTTGGAAAACTTATCGTCTTTCTTATGTTGGTGTTCGGATTTCAATTTTGCTCACCGCGCGCCCGTCCGAAGCAACAGTTGCTTATTAAGAAATAACTGTAATGACGTCCGTTGTGCGTTTTGCATTGGTTCCTCTAAAGCTGGCAAACCCTCAGTATTGTTCCAAAAAATGAATGTCATATTTTACATATAAAATGTAAGTGCGGAATTAGTGTGAATTACGCTCTGCATAAACTGCAGAAGTTACAATGAACGATGCTGAGGAAACTTCCCTTGAGTGCATCAATGGCCTATATTATTTCACTTTTGTTTGGAGGAACACTCCACATTTTACAGTAACTAGGCATTTTGTCCTAGGGAGGTGGAACTTCTCCGGACGGTTAGGAATTGTGATGAAGTGGTGTGAATGAGGAGACCACCGTTAATATCTTTGGCCGAGATTCTCGAGATTTCCATCGATATTGAAGCCCGAACGCTGAATCCCTTAGGATCTGCTTCTGAAAACTCGACTAGAAATATTCCACAATCGACCGGAGAAATGTTTTGCATTGTGTGTATTTTCTCTTAGTTCCTCACCTTTAGGGCAGCCCGAAAAATTAGGTGCAGTCTGAGATTTGTCCGAGCTGCGCAGTGAACAGTTATTGACACTTTTCCTGGATGCGACTTTTTAGTTAAACATTTCACAAACTACTTCTATTAAATACGACATATCGCGCCACCTCAATGAAACCATCCTTTTTCATTTAAATATATAGAACACTCTACACTGTAACCTTGACTCAGTGTGATGATTCTCAAGCTTCAATATGAAGTGGCATCACACAAGTGTCTGCAATTTTGCCTTGAACTCGTTCTTCTCCATTTTTTTTTTGTTTAATTATAGGATCTTGATTTTGATTTTTCCGCATATTATATAATTTGTTCGAAAGATCATTATTTGCACCGCTCGAAACTCTGACACAGTTGGCAATTCTATTTCTAACGAAATTCTCGGTTTAAAGTTTACCTTATATGACTATATTTGGAAAAAATATAAACCCTTTCTCCACATATACGTATGGGAAGACTTAACTCAACATCTGAATCGGCCATTTTCTGCCTGCATCATCATCTCAACGAATCAGTATCATCAAATTGTTTGCGTGCAACAAACATTATGGCTCGGTTTTATGCAAAACATTTAAATGTTCAACGTATTCCTGTATGCATTTTCCAAGATAACAATGAATAAACAAGTCGGGAAATTTGCATGGCTTTGGAAGCAGTAAATTCGCGCGAAATTGCTAAGTTTTAACTGCTATAACTTTGGCGTTAATTGCCTGATTTCCATGAAATTTAGCACGTATATTCGAAATATTGTCCCCTATGCTGGTACAAAATTCGGAAGTCGTAGGATGAATTTAAGGGGGGTTTTTCAGTAAATTTCTAAAAAGTAGTAATATACTATTAGTAAGTTTATTTGAGCAGATATCGGAATGGGACATATTTTGAGGCCTAGATTTCATCTAGGCGTACCACCCTGATTTTTTTTCGGATTTTTAGGTTGGGTAGTTTCCGAAAATGAGTCCTGTCTCACTTCAAGTGCGTACATTTTGACTCCTTAATCACGCACTTTGCAAGTTATGCCAAAACTAATGTCAGTTTCGGAAAGTACAAATCGAGACCTTTCATTTGATACCCTACACAACTACATCCGGTGAAAAAATTTTTGAATCCCCCCTTTGCATGTATGGGGAGCCCCTCTTTAAACTCCACCTAAATTTATGCCACTTGCTGTATGCGTGGGATTTCACAGTTCCCATCTGTCCACCAAATTTGATTCGGATCGGTTTAACCGTTTTGGAGAAAAATGCGTGTGACAGACAGACAGACATTGAATCGATTTTAATAAGGTTTTGTTTTACACAAAACTTTAAAAAAAGAAAATGCATGACAGTGTGGCCTTCAATTTAAAACTGAATGATCTGAATTAGCTATTGCAATCACCCGATTTAAAACAACTCTAATCCAAATTGCAAAGACCATAGAAATTAGTAGTTAAACAATATGCAAAATGAAATAAACTCCAGAACATAGTTGCTTAAATTGAATTAAAAAGTAATGCAGGTATTAGTTACCGTCTACATAGTTTGTAATTATGATCATTTTTTCAAAGATTTTTACTTCAATTTCCAAACTTATGTTGTGTTTATGTTTTCAATTGCTCGAAAATTTTCTATTTAACTAAATAAACTTTTTACATATTTTCATTCCACTACACCTATGACTCATTTTAGGGGACTTTTAAATATTTCTGTGTTATTTTAATCCCAAGAATTTATCTGGGTAATAAATGTTTCCCCAATTAGTTCATTATTTTCGAATCACTTGATTGACTTCTCATGATGTAAACGAAGAGATGTGTACAAAGAATCGGAACCAAAGTCCACTTTAGTTTGGTAAAAAAAACGGAAATGCTTTTAATTTAATGAGTAGCAGGTTACGTAACGAAACTAAGTGTCCATGTTAGTTAAAATGATGGCTTTTTAGAGTCTATCATCATGATGTTTCCATGTGATCTTTTTCTTAGTCAGAATACATTTGACTTGTCGACATCCACTTTTAATTGCCAATCTTTAATGAGCAGCCTCAGATAAGCTCATCGAACTATTTATCGATAGCAAATATTTTTTCAACATGACTTTGAATTCGGTACAACACAAATGTTTGTACACGACACGTTGAGAAGCGAGAGGCTTATAATACTTGAGGAAAAATGCCTATGATCACGTGCCCACTGAAAGGATTGAATGCTAGAATTTAACATTTTTAAGTTTGTCACTTAACATGAGCATTTTTCCGAACTAATTAATTGTTTTTTCATTTTATATTATAGGTTTTTAGATTTTTGAAAAATATCGCTCAATTTGCAATTTTACATAACTCAACTGCATTCATCTTCCATCACAGCGTTGGGTATTTCGTACATTTAACGGTTCTTCATCAAGAAAATGTTACTTTGAGATACACTCAAATCAGCTTCCATAGCTTTTCTGGTTGTTCATTTATAATTCCGTTGAAACTTAAACTTTGTATTGTAGCAGTTATAAAAATTAACGATTCTCGTAAACAATATATTTTCCCAATGACCTTTCCAAATTCCCATTGCCACCCTCACAAATAAATAACATAAAGTCATTGATAAAGAGTTAATGCCTCAAGCGACAACAAGAATCCATTTAAAAATCCCGTAAATAATATAAAAAACCAGATTAACTAAAGAAATCATGACCCATGTGATCGCATTAACGCCATCTTCGATAATCTTTGTACTGTTTATATATTTTTTAACAAAACATAAATAATTAATGATTCAATATTCATCCGATAAATCTAGTCAATTCTTGAGATAACAAAATTGAAAATATTTTTTACTCCCACGCATTTTCCACGATTCCGCGCGAAAAATATCCGCAAATTTTAATTAGTACCAATTAAACGCGGTACTTACGCTTCGTAACGATTTAATTGGTATATACACATACTTGCACAATATATACTTAGATGACACAAATCACTCGTTGGAATCGTGGTCGCTATACATTTAAGGTGGCAGACAACCTAACGATTTCAAGACAAATTTATTAACCACGTTTATAAATCAAAAGGAAATTTCAGAAATAGTGGTTTCGTTTAGTAACTTTTTTTAGAATATTTTCCCAGCTAATCACGATAAAGGCTTCTTTACTGACTACCAATTATTTTCTTCATCCAACATCACTCGAATGCCAACAAAATTCACTTCTCGTATGATGAAGACCCTTAACTAGATTTTCTGTTTCAAAATTTTTTTTTAATCCCCAAAAATAACTTCAAAGTCATCCATAGCAAATTCAATAAGAATCCATTGTCTCTCCCAATTCTTTTAATTGGAATGACCAAAATGGACGCGTGTAGAAAAGGGTCAGTGGCAAACTAGGCTTAGTAACAACGTTTGCCTCAATCCGCCAAAATGCTAATCATCACACTACAAAATGTTAAATGCAGAAACTTCCAATTAAAATGTCGTCATCCATTTTATTTTACCATATTTTTGACCGATTATATGTTGATATTACTAAAGTTCATTTAGTTTTTAGCCAGTTTTATTAAACATTTGTAATAAAGCTTGCTTTTCTTTCTCTTTTTTCTTGACAATCTCGATGCTGCGTTGCTTCCAAGTACTTTTACGCAATTTGATCGGTCGGCTCCCTACATAGCGTCCTGAAAAGAGAAGAATTAGCGTGAAAACTTTGATCAACAGAGAATAGAGAAAAACGAGTTTGTAAACTTTAATCAAGACTTTTAAATTGTGACCTGGAATTAATATGAAAAGTGCCTATAGTAACACCGTATTCAATGAGGCATGTTTGCCCATGTTTGGATGGAAGTTGGTAAGAAAAATAAGATCTTAGCAACTCAACGTATAGCAATGATTCATGTTTCCGTTTTAAGTCGAAAATACGATATCATCATAAAGTGTTTCTTGGAAAAAAACAACGGAAACAAAGGCAGGTCAAGTCAACTCGAAGATTCAACCACCGAATCTTCTCACTACATTTGCTTTTATTCACCACTCACACTCAACACAAAGCAGCCACCTAGTCATGCCCTTCTTATTATACTTTTTTCCTGTTTCGTCTTCAATGACACTGCACTTTACGCTCCTTATCACACTTAATGTCGTGCAAGTGATAAGCCTACAGCAGCGAGACAAGTATAAAGACGAATACAAACACTAATCGGCACCCAAATTTAGGCAGGTAAATCGAGAAGCCATCACTCCGCCATTATAAAGCTTAGAATTTTTAAAGGATTCGGTCTCTCCTTTCCAACTTGGGCAAGCTCTTCCAAAAAGTATGGACAGTGGGATTAGTCCAACATTGCGATCGGAAAAACATTATTCCGAACCATCAATTCGGGTTCCGGACAAAGCACGGGACCCAACACGCACTAAGCTACCTTCACGATTCAGTGAGTAGCAGACTTAACGTCAATAACAAGCCCACAGTAGTGTGTGCATTAGACCTTGAAAAGGCATTTGATTCCGTGTGGGTCAACGGACTTATCTTCAAATTAATCAGCCTTGATTTCCTTATTCCGCTGATCAGACTTATAATAAGTTTCTTCGAAGACAGGCATTTTTACGTCAGCGCGAGAAATGATTATTTCGATCTCCTACCGGTTACTTCTGGAGTACCGCAGGGATCCATTTCAGGACCTACACTCTACAACATTTTCAAGGCCGACGCTCCAATCCCAGAGAGCGGCACAGAACTATTACAGTTCGCTGACGACACGCTTATCTTCTCGTCGAGCCTCCGACCCGGTAAGGCAGCTAATGCTATAGAGAAATATTTAACAGATCTCTGCAAGTACTACCAGACCTGGGGGATAAAAATCAACGAGGCCAAAACACAAGTTATTACTCTTCGCAGAAAATCCAGATACTTGGGATCTAGATCTATCCACAGAAAAGCTAAACGCTTAAAGCTACGCATCGGGAATACCGTAGTAAACAGTTCACAACAGATGAAATACCTGGGAATGCTATTTCATGAACACTTACGATTCGACCCCCACCTTAATCTTGCTCTCAGCAGAGCACGCGGTGTACTAAGTAAAATCTACTCTATTCTTCGCAAAAGAGTAGGACTTAACACTAAATCTAAACTGACCCTATACAAAGTCCTCATAAGACCGATTCTTTGCTACGGAGTCCCTACACGGATCTCTTGCTCGACCAAAGCTATGAAGAAGTACGAGTCCTTCGAGCGCAAAATTTTGAGACACTACGTCGACTTGTCGTACAATTGGAAAACCAAGAAGTGCGGCCGCAACGCCGAAGTGTACAGGCGAGCAAAAGTTAAACCTCTTCGAGAGTTCGCTCTCAACCTGTTAGAAAGATTCTTCGAAAGAACGGAGAATCACCCCAATCCACTCATGAGGCAACTTTGTCTGGCGGGTAACTCCACCTCATTGGCCACATTCTTAAAGCCTTGCGAAATTGTGAGCTCTGCATTAAAACCCGGAATTGTCTCTCTCTTCGACACTCCTTACCTGGTAGGGGTGCACAGAGGTTAAGCGCGAAATTGTGAGCGCTGTAAAAACATTAGTTATAAGAATTAGATTTAAGTATTATTTATTAGATTAGATTAAGTTAGAATATTTAAGTAAATAAGACTTCTCGCGCTCTAGGTGCAGGCGCAGTTTTCCTCAAATATATGCCCATTTTTTTTAATCATGAATTGTCAAGATTAATGTGTAACGTAAATACACCATAAAAAGTAATATCAGAGAAGGTCGGGCAGGCCAAACATTGTAATAGCCACCCGTTCTTTTAAATATTTAATTATGATACATAAGCTACATTTAGGCTAATAATAAGAAACAAACGCTATGTATTCAGTGTAAGTCACTGGTTTTTAAATAAATGATTTTAAAATACAAAAATGAAAGGATTCGGCCATACGAAAAGCGATTGTTGCGCGCTTAGCATTGGCGTTATTGTGAAGACCTGCATAAGATAAGAAACCGCCTTGAAGACGTCTCCGCCTTCAAGCTATATATGTAACCTAGGCAACGTGTAGGGTAGGTAGGTAGGTATCACTGGCCACTCCGAGGAGCCCAATTAGCGCTTTAGTGCGCCGTTTTGATGCCACAAACTTTTTTTTAATAGTATTTTAGTCATTTGTAATTATATATATTTTTTTAAATTGCGTAACCTTAGAATCGAAAAGGCCGCGAAGCTAAAACGAGAAAAATTTAAAATCCCGTGGAGACAGAAAAACTTGAGACCCAGGTCGATTACCTGTGGATGCCAAGGAAGGGTGGGAACACAAAAGGCCACGATTCATAAAGATCTGAGACAACACCTACTGAGGATGTGGATCCGTCATTTATCTTCCCTTTCGATGGGCGCATACAGGTCTTGAGTATTTCCGGCTCAACGCGTGCGGCCAAACCGGTATTTGTTTTTTATTTCTCCTATTTTCGCCTCGTGCCCGTTTCAGTTGAACCTTTCCCCGGATTATTTGACGCTGATCACATCACCACAAAGGTTATTGTAGAACAATGTGGTGCAGATTTTAGATCTCGTCTTCAAACGTCTGAATAACGTGGCGGGTATTTATGGAATATGACATCTTTCCTTAAACATCGCAACTAATGTTTTCAGTGTGATCCGTCACCGCACACTTCATTTAGAGGCAGAACATTGAAGGAATTGATCAATTTATACATGCTGATGGTGGAACTGAACTCAATATCACTCGACCAATCAACAGCACTAGATCTGATGGCCACTCAAAAAGGGTGCACTTGACGAAATGTTTGTGTTCGTATTCAATGAATTTTTCGGTCCTGGAGACTTTTTCTATTAATTAGTCTGCGTTGACAGAACAAAGATCCATTGAAACAGCGAGTAGAAGCTGTGGGAGATGCTAAAAAGTAACGATAGGCATAACAATTCTTTGGAAAAATTTGGCTTCGGGGTTAAGAATCGCCATCGCTTCCTTAAACGAAGAAAACAAAATGATTGTGCTCGGAGACTTCAATCGCCCGAGCATAAGGTTTATTATCGACGAAAATAATAATCGTCTTCTACCAGTGAACCTCCTAGACACAACCGATTTCTCATCAGTACTTTTTTGGCAATGATTTACTGCAGGTTATTCCGACTCTAACCAGAATGGCGAATGGTTAGATAAGATCTTCACCAATTTTTATGAGATGAAGTACTATTAACTACTGTTAACTATTGACGTCGACAATCTTTTCTCTAACACAGCTCATAATTTCGCCCTTACAGTTGAACTTTCATCTACAAATCTTTGTTTTACTCAATCGTACAATAATGAATTGTATATGATTTTTCAAATGCTGACTATGGAAGCATTAAAAATTATCTATATACTGGAGCTTGGGCAACCTCTCTGTCATCGCTATCTAGATGTATCCATATCTTCCTTCTACAAGATCATTTTCCACGCCATCAATATTCATGTGCCCATCATAAAGAAACGTGACACATTTGCAGAACCCTGGCTAGACAAACAACTAAGCCATTTAAGAAAACAAAGAAATAAATTCTATAAGGCTATTAAAAATAATCCCAAAATCCGTGAAGAAGAAATATGATGAGCTAGCCAAAGAATTGTCCATTAAACCCCGCGAAGCATATGAGTTACATGTGAACTGAATGGGGGAAACAATTATCAATGACCCTATAAAATTTCTTCACTTCGTTAATTTGAAACGAAAAAGTACAGTCTCTACTAGTCTCCTCTAGTCCACAGGAAATTTACAACTTATTTGCAGACCATTTCCAAAACGCATACTCTCAACCCAAAAGCCCGAGCTTCTCTACACCTCTGACTAATAGTACAACCCGCCTTATTAAAGAATTAGTACTTACTCAGGTTATAATAATAATAATAATCGTCGGCGAAACAATCTAATTGGATCAGGGTCTTGAAGTGTGTTAGAGCACTTCATTCAAGACCGTAACGGTACACTACAGGATTACAGTGCCCTATAGGAGGCAATATGGTCAGCTTACGCCCGAGATTATTACCCTGATTTGACTTAGGTACTCATTCACAGCTGAATTGACTGGTATCCGAGATTTAAGTAAACATTCATAGTAACTTAAACACAATATCAATAGATGACCCTATCTTAGTTTCTACATTCAATTCAAGTTATCAGTTTAGAATAAAGAGCAAATAAGATAAAAAAAGCTTCAGAATCGGAAATCAATCATTGAAAGCCACCATTTTAACTCGCTGCCTCTGAAATGGACTCAGGGTTTCAAATTCAAATTCGAACTTTCCGACCAAAAAGTTATTAATACTGGAAATAATAATCTACAGCATTTACTTTTTAAAAGTTATATCGTCTAAATGTTTCTCGCGACTACGTTTTGATGGCCTAATTTTGGACGATGCTTTCGAATATCGCATCCGGTATCTGACAAATAACTCGAGTAATACAGACTTTCAAAACGTTGTTTGAAGCTCGGTTATCCTTGAACACCGAAGACTTCACATAACTGCAAAGAAAATAGTCCAACGGTATGATCTCACACGGTCTAGCCGGCCAATTTAGGGAGCCAAAACGTGAAATCAATGCGCCCCTGAAGATGATTTCTCAATAAGTTTATTGTTTCTCGAGTCAGGCTCATGTCGCAATTTTTCCAGCTGATCCGGAGTCCATTCACTAACTTACCGGCCTTAGTGGGTTCGGAAGATCAATGTTTTGCACTATAAGTAGCTCTGAGCGCACAAAAAAGTTTTTTCAACTGGGCGCTAATTTTCGTAGTACGTTCAGCTGTACTACGAAAATTAGCGCTTGACCACTTAATGGACTCTGGATCAGCTGGAGAAAATTGCATTCTTTTATCGTAAAAGTAACTTCAGTGATAATTTCTCACGATCCTGCGGTGCACGTTTGTTCATGATTTTCTAAATAATTAGTCTTATTTAACAATTAGATGCCAGTTCACAAGGGTCGTAATCTGTCAAAAAATTCTAATATAAAAAGAGGTCCAAATAGACCATTATCGGTACAGTAGTTCCCAGAATAAATTAGTTATGTAGATGATTCTTGCAAAATAGTGCATATTTGATAACTGTACAACACACAAAACCTTTCATACCTGAAGCGTTCACTTCCCAGTTTTGCGACTTTTTATATAACAGTCGGCCAAATTAAACGAATGAATACGTATTTGATGATGAACCTGTTTCCAAAACGTGAAAGAAGAACACTCGCTGGAGTATCACAAAAAACAAAAGACATTTACGAAATCAATCATCATCACATACGGCTATCCTTATAATCAACACTGTATATTAAATATGGCTCTCTTACGGAAATTTTGTTTCCTAGACAAACTGATAACAGCTTCATCCAAAGTGTTCGCCTCCGAACTTAAAAAATCACATAAAATAAAACGAGATGATCATCATGTAAACACTTGTGTCTGGCACCATGCACCGCAGATGTCTGGGATAATGAGCCCGAGAGCGCGATGGACTTTGATTCAATAATGACTTAATTATTATGAAAATTTACATAATCATATTCATGTAGCAATTAGCACCAAAAAATACCTTAACTATATAATATATAATAACAATAAAACGGCGAATTCACTTAAATTTAATTAACAGAAATGTATTAGCAACATGACCCTGCATGCCCGCCAAAATAAAAAATACCGGAATTTTTGGAATTCCACCCACATCACATTATCGGCAGATGATCAATGACCCGCATTGTGGGATGTGCCAATATCTCTCTATTTTACCAGTCATGCGTCCCATATGAGTTATAAAACCAGCATTTCTGTAATCAACTTTCTTAATTTGAAATGAGAAGTCAATCGGTCGGGATGAGCAAAACGGTTTCTTAGTTCGTTATAATATTCTATGTGATTTTTTCTTACGTTTTCGTGGAACTTGACAATTTTTCATAGTTTTTCATAGTTTCATCGATTTGAAACAAGCAGATTCAGCTAGCAAAATGAATTATGTAAGTGATTTTTAAGATTGGTGATTGTTATTGAGTAGTGCGATAGCCATACCAAGTTTTTGTCAATTAACAAATTTGGTTATTAGAACATCAGATTTTTTTGGCGCAAAACTTAAACAGACAAACGGAAATGTCTACAAAAATTGATTGCCTTTGTAAGAGAGTGAATTGTGTTTTTTTTTGCAATCAATCATCACATTTTATTAGTTTCTCGAATCTGTAATATTAGAGAAAATATCGAATAGGAAAGACGACATAGAACAAAATAAGTAAAGCGGTTAATTTTCTTTTCAATAACGCATGCATGGAAAAGAATTGAATCGTTTCATTGAAACTCCAAATATCAAAAATCCCAATGTTCACACCATCATTAAGCCTTTCAAACTGTACAACTTCGGAATGCTTTATCAATATTCAATGACATGTAAATCCCGGCCACAATTTCCAGCTGGACTGTTACTTCCTGGTGCAAAGAATATTGATGATATTCCAAAATGAGTTCGGAGGTAGCACCAAACGTTTATAAAAAGTTGAAAAAAGTGCCTCTACCAAGAATTTATCCAAATGCTTTCTAAGAGAGTCTTTAATTCGAAAAGAAAATACAGATATCAAGGAAAAATCAAAACCCTAGTAAAAATGTACAACAGTTAAATGTGTTTTGTTCGGTTTATTATCAATTTTGAAGACTTTTGCTGTGAGCAGAAATACTAGAAATTTTCATTCTCAATCTTTTCCGGTATTCCATGGACAGGTGAAAGGGAAAGAATTTTGAAGAAGATATTAACTTCATATTCTATCGTTACAATAAGGCAAAAAGTTGTCACCCTTTTATTTACTACTTGGCCCTATGTTTCATTTAAATCACTATGATCCCTGATACAAGGCTGAGGAGTCGCCGGGTTCGCGAACCATGCATTAGGGTATTATTATTGCAGTCGTCAAGTTTATTCGAAATCCAAATTGGATATTTTATTGATAAATTTAAACTAAGTAGAAAATTATTTAACATAGGGCCAATTTCCTCAAATACGCAGCCTTTTAAGTTTTTCTATTTCAATCAAAAAAGTTGTACCACGAAAACAGGTGATAAGTGCGTGAAATATCAATTCTTCTGGACTTCCATATATAGTCTCAATCGAAGCTACCATTACTCCTTAATCTCAACACAATTCCCTAAATTGAACCAAGCACCACGTTTCATTTATTTACTAGGTCTAGTGCAACCGTTATGGAAAAGTAAAACGCCTTGTCAAATTTTTGACTGATTTTTCTATTTGATTACCCCAAGTCCATTTGAAAAATTGTCACGACTTTCACTCAATTTTGTGATCATTTATTTTCCGTAGAATAAATCGCTCCCCATTTGCAATCAAGGAACATTTCAAGATAATGTTCCACTTCTTCTAATAATTTGATATTTCTGTAATAAATATCCACACCAGAAAAAGTAGCTCGGCTAATATGGGTTACGATATCTGTTCTCAATGCTTCCAAATTTTCTTGGAGAGGTTTGATAATATATGATTGTCGCGAAGCAAAACGTTCTAACATAGAAATTACCTCAATCGAATAATTTCTCCTTCATTCAAATCCACAACTTTCCCTAGGTAACCATTTTCAGCTACGATTTCCTTATGATACTAATGTACCAACGCCTGGCTTGATCCACTTCATTTTCCGCATTTTGAATTGTCCACATTGCATTATGTCATTTGTGTTTCTAGAGTATTGTTTATTGTATACGTTCGAAATGAATCTTTTTCTTCCGTTTTTGAAGCAACTATATGCAGAAAGAATCTGAAACAAGTCGGGAAACCGGAAGCTGGGCGCTTCAGGTATGAAAGGTTTTGTTTACTTCTTGTGTGAGTATATTTGAGTGTAGAACTATCCCATTTGTACGTAGCCCGTTAAGAATATGCATTTAGCATATCAAATTTAGTACTTCGGGTTGTAAATTTAGACGGTAAAGACAACTTTGAGCCACTGTAACTTTGTTACTAATGGTATGATTTCGATCAAACTTGGAGATAGTATGCTTTCTCAAAAATTTGGTAATATACTATAATTAACTTAATTTGAACAGATATCGATATGGAGAGTATTTTGAGGCCTGGGTACCGTATAGAGGCAGCTTCATGATTTTTGGATTGGGTAGTTTCTGAGAATGGCTCCGTTAAAGAAATTATCACTTTGCACCCCTCCCACTCCCCGCCTTTTTAACAAATCTCAAAACTAAGACCGGCTTCGAAAAGTACTAATCGAGACCTTTTATTTGATACCCCACATGACTATATTTGGTTGAACAAAAGTTTTACACGCCCCTTTTACATGTATGGGCCCCCCCCCTAAATCTCAACTTAGGAGGATGTCACTGACTGTATGTCTGGGGGTCCACAGTTCCCACCTTCTCACCAAATTTCGTGTCAATCGGTATAGCCGTTTCTGAGAAAAGTGCCTGTGACAAACAGACAGACAGACGGACAGACAGACAGACATTGAACCGATTTTAATAAGGTTTTGTTTTACAAACAAACCTTAAAAAGGTGGCAAATTGTTCGTTTCTTTAAGCTAACGTATCTAAATTTCGAACAACCAATCCACTGCTGAAGCCTTTGTTACTTATTGTTTGCCTACCAAAAACAGCATTCACAATAGAGAACAGTAAGAAAGTAACTCCTTGATTTTTAATCTACTCTTGAATTTGCAATTCTAATACGGAGAATATGTGCTCCAATCGTTTTTAAGAGTAAATTTCCCAGCATTATATCTAGAAAAAGCAGAAACTATTTCATTCTATATTTGTTCAATGTCAATTTTATAAACCCCTATCTCCACATTTTTTCCGTGACCATCTGATCATTGAGTTTACCAATGGCAATATCTGCCTGGTATTACAATACGCTTGTACAATATAATACCAAATTAAACAGAAAACTGCTATAAGATATTTCATGCTCCTGAGGACTGAAACAGGAGACCAAAGACCTTCATTGGCAACATTATATGAGCTTTATGAAGGAAAATTCGAAATCTAGTTGCAAATGAGAAATAGCATCCTCGTTAACCCGTCAAATTTGGAGCAGACTAAAATCCATTTTTTATTATTTTCATCCCTTCCCCATTAACTACGTACTCAACAAAATATTCGAAAAACCGACGTCGAAATATTTTACCCTTACATGATCGCATTTAATCAGCTTTCCATAATTCCAATGTTAAAAGGCACAATACGATACGTTGTATCTTTAAATCAGGCATCGAAAACAGATTTTCTATAGACAAATGCCAACTAATAACCAACCAATTGACGAAACTGCTGAGATATCCCAAAAAAATTCAAGGTTATATAATTTCATGATAAAGATTACTCTTTCTCTTCTTAGGTGCTGCTTATTTAAAAATTTGGCTTGCTTCAAGAAATTAACTCAAATATGGTGGTTTCCAGCGTTCCCATTATCTAAAAATTGTAATCAAAAAGAATAATGTAGTTTTATAAGTGATATTGACCTTTTTGGAGTTATCATTCTGATTCCATATTTCTATATAAAATATAGAAAAGGCGGAGGCAACTTTTATTTACTTTTCTTTACAAAATTGTTTAGAATTGGTAAAAGCTAAACCAAAACATTCAAATTCCAAAACGTGTCCAATCGGAGACATGTCATAATTATAATTTTGCCCTTTTCAAATTTCAATGACCGTTGGCCACCTTTAAACCTTCATAAATAAACATATACGTTCTAAAGTGCAATAAATACGAAGTTCAATTCGTCACAGCAATTAGGGACTATGTATATGAAATAAAGTCTACTTCTAAACGATTAATGAAATGCATTCTATTGCAGAATTTCAAGTAAATTAAGGCACTATCGAAATCACTCTTGGCGATAACCCACATTTTCAAAGCTATTGTAAAAAGGAGTGATTATCAATTAGTAAACACAATGATTATAGTGACCTTCACAAAAAGTGAAATACAGCTTAATTAGAAAAAGCACTTGCGTCTTCGATGGATTGATAACTACTCATAGTTTCTTATCAGCATAAACCTAATTATAACTCGCTCTACTTTCTTCTCGCCATTCAAATTTTCGTGCTGACTGTTATTTCTATAGAATCGGAATCCCTAATTCTAACCGGATTCGTGTGATATGCGGAGTAACATTAAAACCAACCAAGTTATCATTAATTAGAGAAAAATTTCGCGAATGAAATATGTTAGCTAGAATACCTCTTCAGACGTGAAAAAAGGATCGGCTTTCAATTAGATTCACTTCTCTTTATTCAGTGTAAAGATTTCGATCCATCATATATACATTCGGGTTAGATAGAAGTGATGGTTTTCAATATCTTTCACGCGTCGGATCCATGTACTTCAGACGCTGCAATGTTACTATTAAATCATTCGACTCAAAAAGACCTACTTTCATCAGAATTTGTTAAAACAAATTCATGAAAGTTTTCTTATTGAACTACCATTAAATTTCCAACTTAGGTCGTACCATAACTTTAATTATATATTTACTTTTCTATTTCCAGATTGCTTTCGTTAGTGTGTGCTATTTAGTTGCAGTGACCACTTCAATCCTGGCTATACCAATCGATCAACAAAGTGACATTCATCATCGAAATGTTCGTGACTTATTTGTAACAACTGGTTGGGGTGGCGCCGGTTTACCATATTCCACATTCTATATAACTGGAAAACAACTTAAAGAGATAAGAAGTGAAACAAATAGCGAAAATAAGAAGAGAAATGTCGACCATAATCCGGAAATTATATCCCTGGTTGAGTGTTTGGAATGTGATGGGAAAATGACAGCGACTCAAGAGAAAAAGAAAAATGAGCGTCGAACAGTACCTCAACTATTTTCGTCGAGTGGTTGGGGACCATTGGGACGTCGTCGCCGATAAGATAATGTCCGTTTTCGAAGATTGATCTCATTTTGTTTTAAGTGTTAATGTTTTGTTTTGTTTATTTATTTAAATTAATTAGATTATATTGTTTACAAGAAACTTGGTGAATTTTATTTCTATAGACGATTGAATGTCAGTTGAGATAGAAGCAAACGCTGTGAAGCTTTTAGAAACTGGCTTGGAAATTATTTCGAATTATTTGAGTTGCTGCGAAGCCAAACAGACAAATCAATACTTGAATTCATATTACTTCGCAAACAGTAAATACATTTAAACCCTTACTGCTCAAAACAATCATTTGCCATAGAACAATTAGGAAGAATATAAATTTCCAATTGGCTCTTCCATTTAAGATAATCCTCCCGCATTTATATCAGCATGTAACTAACCTTCATGACACAATATAATGATTAAACAGGCTTGTTTTGGACAAAAAATCAAATTATGTCTATTTTAAAATATTTATTTTCTCCCACAATAAGAAAAAGTTTTAATCACATCTAAAATAATTCATTCACTCTAACAAAGTTCATTTCAAAGTTATGTTGTCATGAAACCAAACAAAATGATAAATACGAAGCAATCAAGAAAAGGCCATTAGTTTCAAATATCATAGTTTAAGTGCTAGACTTGATTTAAAATTGTCAATCTTAATGATGAATACTGATTTTAGCTATGAGCAAATTTAGTTTGGTTTACCCTTCACGATCCATATATAAATGATAAGGCATATTGTCAGTCGAAGAGACGCCGTGCATTGAACCGTGGGTGCTCTGCATATAGTCAAAACAAAGTAATAGAAACGTCCGCACTAGCGGTAGGTGTAAACCTAATTTAAGACAGACCAACTATATTCACGGTTGCATTTCAAACTATTGGCAGCACAAAAATGATGTAATCAAGATTGACACGTCATCCAAATAGAAGATATAAATAATGAAAATGAATATCCTTTAATTGTTGAAAAACCGCCAAATCAAGCTCAGATAGTGGCTTTTTCAACACTGTTTTCATTTGAAAACCATTGGTATTAATAAATGTAGCTGTCACTTGATGCAAGTCGACTTAACAGGATTATCTATCAAAAATAACAGTAATTATAGATTGAAATTTGAAATTGTAAGTCAGTAAAACCATACTAAATATTGTTTAGTTTGGACTACTAAAAACAAGGGTAATTATATAGATGGTGGTAAATTGGATCTGATTGTGATTCCTATTAATTTATGCCCTTTACAAAAATTTTGGAGAAGCGCTTCTCGAAACGGAAAGCGCATACAACGATCTCCTCCAAGTCACACAGTTTGTGCCTGTAACCCCAAGAAAAACCAAAGGTGCATAGGCAATTCAGATATCCAAAGAACGCTCCTATCAAGACAGCCCTTATTGATACAATACTGATCACAGAAAAAAAATAGTTTCACAATCTGCAAAAGAAATAACCAGGGAGCATAACATCATCACTATTTTCAAACCAACGCCAATATTCCGAAATGCCAACTCCAGTGAGTAGGTGAGCATTGGGGAGAAAAAAAAAGAAACGAAATTTTATTAACATCTTTCCTATGCTGAACTCATTGAAGCCTCTCAAAAGCCGTTATATCCATATAGAAAAGAATAGGAGAATTCGTATCTCCAGAAGAAATACAAAACTATGGCCATAATATAATCATCATCATCATCAACAGCGCAATAACTGGTATCCGGTCTAGGCCTGCCTTAATAAGGAACTTCAAACACCCCGGTTTTGCGCCGAGGTCCACCAATTCGCTGTCTAGAATCTTGACCTACGCCATCGCTCCATCTCAGGCAGGGTCTGCTTCGTCTTCTTTTTCTATCATAGATATGGCTCTTATAGACTTTTCGGGCTGGATCACCCGCATCCATACGGATTAAATGACCCGCCCACGGCAACCTGTTAAGCCGGATTTTATCAACAACCAGACGGTCGTGGTAGCGCTCATAGATTTCGTCATTATGTAGGCTATGCAATCGTCCATCCTCATGTAGGGGGCCAAAAATCAATATAATCAACAAATATAAAAAGTTGCATCGCTCTGCGGTGCATAATTAGAGCCCGCACAAAAAAATTCAAACCACCCTATGCAGGAGGAGTGATCAAAAATCAAAATATGTTTCTACAATGCTAATGACAAAAAAAACACGAAGAAGAGTTTTGAAGATAAAAATCTGCTTTTGTAATGCAAATGGCCTTAGTGAACAGAGACTAGAACTGTAAAATTTTCTACGATGTTAAAAGTTATGAATATCCCTTTTGTGTCCGCAAGACACCATAAGAATAAAAACAATTCCAGTATTAGTGGTTGCAAGCACCAAGCATCTATGTGGGAAAGCCGGAGGAGTCCCGAAATTCTTATTAAAGCATAAAGTATAAATACCTCAGAATCATAGTATGCTAAGGGAGGTCTGGCAACTCTCCTCGATTGAATTCCATAGAAAACGTATGGTCCAGTGTGCTTACAGAGCCCAGACCCACAAATTAGCAATTAATTGGACCATCAAATGATGAGTGGAAAATTTATGAGAAAATATCGGACAAGTAAATTTTGTCTGCATAGGAAAATGAAGGAAAACACATTCCTTAGATATAACTTAATATATTGTATATGTTTTTCATTTCATGTGAATTTTATACAAAAAAAACAGGCTTGGAAACGTCTACGCCATGATATCGAAAGCTGTGAAGAACGGTGGAGACATAATTTCTGTAATTGTAGTTTTACCGGCGGTTTTAAAATGGGCAGCGAAGTTGGAACAGGGATCTACTCAGATTCGTTTAACTTGCCGACTCATACTAGCGTCCTTCGAAAAGTATCGATGGTTGAAACAGTATATAATCCATCATTGGAGAATCGCAATTTGCAGAGACGTTAAAATCCACTATTTTATCATCTGAGCTAGCATCACGATGTTGCACTGAACTCAATGGTCTATGGGTTTGTTCAACGTTTGCATTACTTGATTTCTCGGTTACAAACTAGCTAGCCCTACGACTTACAAAAACAGGACTCACTGCACTTATAACGCACGAATACCATATATATACCGAATCGCGACTATATGTACATGGCGAAAATGGGCTTAGTCCACAACAACTCTTGCACACTTCAT
Source organism: Hermetia illucens (assembly GCF_905115235.1). Classification (NCBI taxonomy): domain Eukaryota; kingdom Metazoa; phylum Arthropoda; class Insecta; order Diptera; family Stratiomyidae; genus Hermetia; species Hermetia illucens. The sequence continues at coordinate 141,016,552 of NC_051849.1, read as the reverse complement.
ATACAGTTGTACGGCTCTAGCGAGGGCCAATGCTGCCAAGTGATTCTAGAAGTCAAGTCTGGTGAAACAAGTCTGGCAGCTTCATGATTTTTTTCAGATTTTTCGGTTGGGTAGTTTCTGAAAATTGGTCCGTTAAAGAAATCATCAATTTCGACCCTCCCGCACCCCCCGCCTTTCTAATAAATCACAAAACTAAGACCGGCATCGAAAAGTACTAATCGAGACCTTTCGTTTGATACCCCACATGACTATATTCGGTGAAAAAAAATTTTACACCCCCTTTTTGCATGTAAATAAAATAATAAATCTCAACGTAGAAGGATATCACTGGTTCCATGTCTGCGCGTTCACAGTTCCCACCTTCTCACCAAATTTCGTGTCAATCGATATAGCCGTTTCTGAGAAAAGTGCGTATGAAAGACAGACTGACAGACACTGAACCGATTTTAATAAGGTTTTATATATATTTATATATTTATAAACAAAACCTTAAAAAGTTTACAATGTCACAAATCCTTTGTTATCCAAACCTACTATCAAATATTAAAAAATACTATTAACCCAGTCCCGATATGAAACACACCATAGTGTTCAAAGATTCCAAATTCATATGAAATGATAAAGAGAATTGTGAAATTAATAGCGATCAAATAAAAGTAAATATCATCGTCTAATTTAGCTCCGGTTACTTCTTATCTGGACTCGTGCATCGTTGCTAGACTCTTCCTTGCTTAGATGATGATTGAGCTACAAAAATTAAGTTCTCATTCCACAGTAATAGATATTATTTGATTCAAAGTTCACACTTGTATTTTAAAAGAACAAAATGGAAAAGAGCCATAATAGACTCCTGAGGAGTTGGTGGAAGGAGTATTCGCTTCCTAATGGCAAAGATATTTGTCCGTATGGTGTTCATGATTGAAAGTTAAGCTAGAATGTTTGGCACGCATATATTCAACTAATTCCTATAGTGTAAAATTTTATCTTAACCCTCATTGATCCCTACAAAATTTTGTCGCAACAGTTAATATACAGACAACAGAAAAAATTTAGCAACTGGTGCCATCACAAACAGAACAAAATCAATTTTTTTGTTTAGACTAATAAACAAATTTCTCAGAAATTCGACAACGGTTAAGACTGTATAACAAGGCCCTGGATCAAGTTTAAGGTATGGGTTAGTTGTGTTTAAAGTAAGCATTGCACAGCATGATTGCACAGCGTAGTCAGAAATGAAAACATCCTTCTCAGTCTGCTGCTTAAGCCACATTTAAATTCCATTTTAAACAGCACATTAAGGGGATAGAGCGCCGATTGACTGCAAGTTCGATATATTCAACTTGTTTTTGGGGCTACCTATATACATATATAGTGCATCTCCTGGCCTAAATATGCCCTTTTCAGAATTAGATCCTTACTAGAAGTTACAAACGGGAAAAAAAGATTCTTAATCTCAAATTTATATTGCTGCTTGGTGGAAATTTAACAAATAAAACCGTGCTTGCTCTATCAGACAATTATGAAATCTCCTTTAGCAAAATAATTGTTACAATCTTGATGAATTCTAATAAAGTCTCTTTCTTTGATGTGTTAAACTGTATATCAATACCCCCACACACTCGTGAAATTGTTTTGCACAATTTGTCAAAATTGTAATTAATTTGGGTAACATAGCCATGAAGTTTTCCCATAAAAGCCCGAAATGATACAAAAATGATTGGTGCATTTCGTTTCCAGCTGCATTTTCCAAAGCAATTCCCTTTCGTGGGAGATTGTCAATATTCTGATAAGACGGTTTGTGTTTGCAAGGCCATGGAAAGAAGAATGGCAGATGTTAGTTTGATTTTTTTGCTCGCAGTCTTCATTGGAATCTTGTGTGCCTAGTTCGATGAGTATCCGAAAACGTCGAATGATTAAAAGTGTATTAGGTTCACGGTGAATATACCCACCAATCATTGCAAGCTAAACCGAGGATATCAGAGAACATCATCCGCAGATACTATAAAGAGGACAGTGACAATGTCACAAACACGTTCGTAGTAAAAAAATACAACTAGGAGACTATCAAATAATAATAATAAAAATTATAGGACTAAGTGGTACTACCAGCACATTATAATCATCGAAAGAGCACAATAGTTCTTCAGAACGTGTTGCACATCACGTTGATCATACATAGTCAATAATAATAAATCCCTGAGATGTCTCTTGCTCATATTATTATTATTATTCTGTTAAGGGAAAGTCGCACCGCGTCCTTGAAGAACTATTGTGCCCCTTTTACTGGTTATAGTGTACCTATTGATCATTGTATCTCAAGCAGGCCTATAACCGTTAGGAACTTTAGTATGTTCCCTACTTCTAGATCTTTCAGCCTTGCATCTGGTAGTAAGTGTTCTCCCAGAAGCCTCGACCTACTTTGCACAAGTGCCGGACACTGTCCCAGGACGTGTATAGAGGTTTCGTCCTCCTCCTCACAAAACCTGCAGGCAGTGTCCGTAGATATCCAGCTTCCCTAGGTGATAGTTCAGCCGAAAACTATCTCTCTCTTGCTCATAACATGCAAGGAATTTTTACATGATTAAAATACTTCTCATGAAAACGAAGTGTAGATATCGCTCTTATAGTAATTGGACCTTGAAACTTGAACTCCTTTACCTCTAAGTGTGAGAAAGTGTTTAGTCCTCAGTTAATAAGAAACCTCTCCCAGCCAATTAACTGAATTATTAGTTGCCCTTCGTCAACTGGACTTGGATTTCAGGGTGTCATTTGTATGGGTCTGCATATATATGAGGTGGAAGAGAGATAAAACTTCTGAGCACTTAGACCTAATAGTCCATTGTACTCAATTCCCCCGTCTAAAGGAATATCCCAGATTCGTTTTTGTATCGCAGGATTTCTGTTAGTGGATCTAATGCTACCCGTTGCAGTTGGAGCACATCAACACCAAAAATCTGATGTCTGGTGACCCATAGGCTTCCCCATTACAGGATGGACACGTATCATCTTGAAGAATTCCTATTCTGAACATACAATTAGTGAATTATCGTCAGTCAAAATGCCCACAATAATCCTGCAGGTCCTTCTGTTTTTCGACAGGATAAACTTTGCAGTATGTTTGTTTGGTTCTGACAGGAAAAGTTCGATGTGTCTAGCAGCATTAAGGCTTTATCAACTGCCACCATGGGAAGCTTATTCTCAGCTTTTGATAGCAACAAATTGCTAGTTCCGGTGTGAGCATGGGAGAAATTGAACCCTCCTTTGCTAAGGCATTTGGAATTTCATTTACCTCTACACCACAATGAGAGTAGTTGCACCGTATTGAATCTAGAAACGGGGTTCAATTGGTTTGTACATTTCAAAACGAATTTTTGAAGTAGTCAAAAAACAACAACTTCAGTGCAGTTTGACTATCGCTACAGGTACGTCCCCCTTCAACCGCTCGTCCAGGTTGCCGCCATTAGGATCGCATACACTTCAACTAGAAACACCGTTGCATATTATTCCAAGGGAAAAGCCCACTTCTCGTTTTTATTGCAGGGGTATGTATGGGGTTCCAAGAATCAGAAGACATTGTGATTCAGTTCCTCTAATAACTCTTCCAATGCTCTGTGCCTCCACGTCCATTGTCTCCTCCTTTTTGTAAATAGTACCATTGTGATTTTATTTGGATTTACTCAAAATACATGTCTGAGGCAAAAACTGACAATCAAATCAATGGCGCCTTGTGTATTCCTGCACACCGTTCCAAGATCTCGACCAACAACTAACAAGGCCACTTTATCCGCATAAGCTTGAGCGTGTATTGAAAGATTTTGCATTTCGCATAGTAGTGAGTCGATTAATATACTCCATAGAAGTGACGATAGCACGCCTCCTTGGCTTCCGTTGTTAGGTAGCGATCAACACACCCTTCAGCACACAGCAAAGTCTCTGCGTTAGCATACCATAGATCCACTCAATTAAAGTTTCATTAGCAACATGCTCTCTGGCGATATCACAGAGCTTTTAAGAAGACGCACAGTCAAGCACCCCTTCAATGTCCACGAACACCCCCACCGCATACTCGCCTTTCAGAGTTGCATGAAGAGCAGACTCACACGACTTTCCACGCTGGTAAGCGCCTCCCTTCCAATACTTTCGTGTTGAAAGATTTGCAGAAACTGTCAATTCTCTCCCTCCCACTTCTATCATCTGTTCTCCTTGATGGTGTATTTCCAAGAGAGCCAACTCCAGAGTCTGTGGAGTTCGTGAAAGTTCCATCCAATTTTCTAGAAGAGTCGAACTTGCCGACTTATCCTTTTTAAGGACTCTGTACAACCTGAAAGTCTCCTTTCCTCCTTACAATGCTTCGGTCCATGCTCAAGAGAAGTCTCGCTTCGAACGTTTTTCGAGCCGGTTATATGTGAGTTCCGGAAATTTAAAAATTCTTCATTCTTATTGCTTTTACAAGCACGATTCAGACGTCGCCTGGTTGATTTCCTGAGTTTTTGTAGTTCTCGGTTCCACCATGCAACAAGCGTGTTGGCATAATCCAGTAATGCCCGATGATTTTCCCTCAAAATTTAACTAAAAAACGAGGAGATCAAAGATCCAAGTGCCACACAATCACTCGATTCTAATGTGATTATTCGGAGTTCCAAACATACGATTAGCGAACTTCTTCCCAATTAAAAATATATATATATATATTCTAATAAATTAGTGAGGTTTTTTTCAACCAGAGTCTGATCACCCTTGCCCGGAAATTCTCCTTATTCAGATTATGGTCACATAAGCTTTAATGCTTCCTGTTCCCTTATAACTGAAGTGAACTTAATCGGCCTTATAACAAGTTCTGTGCTCAGGCAATGATAGCGTATAATGTACCCCTTTACCGTTGTTATTACAACATGTTTCAACACTAAACCCCTGAGCAAGATCACATCAAGAACAAACAGAACAATCTTCTCATCATACATCCTACATAACACCTACTATTGAAATGCCGCTCACCCTGAACCTCCATCTGGATTTTCACCCCAGTTCCTCCCTGAGTGTTACTAAATTTTTCATCTACGCTTTGATAAAATTGTTTTCAAATACCCATCCCAATGTGTATACTTGACTAAGGCCTAAGTTCGATGACCTACTTATTTGTCAGCAGCCCTATCTACTATATATTTCAACTTTCTACGCCTTTTCGGAATTTAGAGCATTATTTACATTTTCAATTAAACGTTATTCGCGCGACAATTAATAAATACATTTTTGAAGATTGAACGGCAGTGATCACGTAGCTGCTCAATGTTCTCATTTTGCAGCAATATAATCATTCCAATACAAGTCTAACAATCATAGAATGAATGTTTTCGTCAAAATGATCGGACATTTGGATGTTTTCTAACCATATCAAAAAGTCTCACCATTACATGTGTTCAGCATGTAGATGCGGCGAAAGTGACAAAAATGTTTCAACCTGTCGATTCGAACTTACATAAACGACGGCGCACTAGCCAACTTGTCTGGAGTTTGTTTCATGCAATTGGACTTTTTCTTTGCTCAATAATTTCTAGGGAAGGTTCAAATGAGTGTTCCAGTTGAAATATTCTACAGTATAACACTTTCAAAACCAGAACAAGAAACAAATTACTTCTAAGGCAGAGCAGGTGATAATGATGACAAACGTATATTTATCGAATACCAATCCAGTAAAGGTTGTGTATTGACCTATTCAAAATAGGTGTATCTGTACAAAATTAGGACGGGAATGGTGTCAGAATTTAATGTAATTAATTATTGTAGACACAATTCAATATGTAAATAATCTGCACTATCACATGACTTGCCCAAAAAAAACCGAGAAGACTTTAGAGCAAAAAATTAATGGCATTCAGTTGCATCCATGCGGATTTTCAAAGCGACAGTTGCTAATTAAAGCAAACATTTACTTAAAAATGAAAAAAAGTGGCGTTACTTTTTCTGAGCAATCAAAATTATTAGACGCGTTTTCCTGTTATCTGTCGATTTTACCTTGTAACTTTACTGAAAGATCACTTTTTCGTTTGGGAGTTCACTTTTTTCTCATTCCTCAAATTTACAATGATAAGAGTCAATGCTGTTTCAATTGGCTCTATGTAAGCTAAATGGAGAGACAACGGAAACTTACAAGTCTTAGAAACTCAAAGGTCATTGACATTCGACTGATATCATCATCGGAAATTCTAATCAACTGTAAAGTTACATGTGAACCATGTAAGAGAAACAAATCTTTAAAGCAAGTTTCATCAAAAGAATAACAGCTACTCACCATCCATTTCCTTCATGGCGCGAATAAAATCTTGCGGTTCACCAAAACTAACAAATCCGAAACCTTTACTCTTCCCTGTTCTTTTATCACGGATCACCTTGGCTCGTTGAAATGATGGAAATTTGTTGAATGTTCTGGTCAGAACCTCATCATTAACATCATTTCCCAAGTCACCACAGAATATCCTAAAATCATCATCAGGCCAATCAGCTAGAGAATGATCTTCCCAAACCTGTCCACCCGCAATGCGTACCGTCTTCTTATCCTTTTTTCGCCGCTCCGTTACCTGAAACGATTGTAGGGCGGATGAAGCTTTCGCCGCACGTATTGCTTCCTCTGCAATTGGATTCGGACCAGACTTCTCAGCTTTCAGTTTCTTCAATTTCTGAGTCACATCGAATTGGATGGCGGATATATCGATTTGTTGGTGATGAGCCTGTTGAACCAGAGGTATTTCCATAGTTGGTCGACTAGTGTACAGTTTTGGGGCGCTGCTCAAAACAACTGGTGTGGGTTCTGAAGAGTATGATTTTTCGGGCATTTCATTCGTGGACGGAACGAAAGTTGGGATAAACGCAGGTGGCGGCATTGGCGGTGGAGGCACACTAATGGGTTGTTGATTTAGTTTTTGTTGCACTTGGCTGTAAGTATTCGCGGCGATTACAGGTCGAACTTGTGATGGAACAAAAAGCGGAGTGTTGGACGTGTGATTCGATGTGGAAATCTCCGCCTCAAACCTGTAAAAATAAAGTTATTTCTAAACGTCCATTTTGCCAAGAAAAAAGAAACTTCCTACAAAATCATTTGCGGATATTCAATAGGGGCTGACTGACCTATGATCTGATCTCAGCCATAGAAAGAAATTCTAAGTGTGTGAATGCCATGAAGGCAGGATTAACAACAGTAAGAGTAATCAATCTCTTAAAACCGGATACATTCTTTAATCGAGAAAATTGTTCATTCTCAGAAACGAAGAATATGTTTTCGAAAAGAAAAGTTACTGGTACCACATCTGATTCAGTTCAACATCTTTTCACGATCATTGAGCAATAACCTCGTCACGATTTCGCGGCGTTTGTGTTCTGGATCTTTACCTCTGGGTCGCCATCACTTTTATAGGCATTTTGCTCACTTACGTAGCTATTTGTGTTAGAATTGTGATTTACAGTTGAACTAAATTTTCCACCAGGAGCAAACTTTCCGAAGAATAACTTGTTTTCGGCAAAAGGAACCATTTCAAGAAGATATTCTTTCTCACTAAGCCTCTTCATGTCTTCCAGCCAAAACAAATTAGCGAAAGTATTTTGCGCTGACCAACGGTTCCAAATGGTTCAACGTCAAAGAATGCACTACTATTTGATTTGGAATTATAAAGAAAGGTTCCTTCCCCATTTTAAGTAGTCCATAACTGTTCATCACACTTTTACCACAAACAAACTTGCAATCAGCTGCATATCCTTTCGTACTGATCCAGCAGCAATGTTTTTAATTTTCTAAGGATAATGTGTGTGTGTCCGGATAGCTCAGTGGTTAGAGCACTAGGCTGTCATACGGAAGGTCGTGGTTCAAATCTCACTGGTGGCAGTGGAATTTGTATCGTGATTTGACGTCGGATACCAGTCGACTCAGCTGTGAATGAGTACCTGAGTCAAATCAGGGTAATAATCTCGGGCGAGCGCAATGCTGACCACATTGCCTCCTAGTGTACCGTTACGGTCTTGAATGAAGTGCTCTAACACACTTCAAGGCCCTGATCCAATATGGATTGTTGCGCCAACGATCACGCAGGGGTGTTCTCGGAGAATCCGATTATGAAACTGGACCGACCCCTCGGAAAAATGACGACCATATTCCAGGCGGAGATATATGCCATTTCATTGGCAGCAGAAGAATGTCTGCGACAAAAATGGAAGGGTTGCACCATTCGAATCTGTTCCGACAGTCGGGCGGCATTATCAGCACTAAATAGCAGCGACATATCAAGCCAGTTGATGTGGAGTTGTCATCAAGTGCTGCTGAAACTTGGCCGATTGAACGAAGCATTCCTGATGTGGGTGCCGGGGCACTCCAAAATCGCTGGTAATGAGTAGGCTGACAGGCCCGTCGAGGGTCTGAATCCGCAATGGTGGGACCAGAACCAGGTTTTGGAATCCGACCATCTACTGTCAAGTCTATTCTGAAGGGTGAAATTGCAGGGATTCACGCAGCCGAAGGGAGAAATTTTGACTCTTACCGGCAGGCGTAAATCCTTGTGAAAGAGTCTAGGGCCACTAAAGCGGCAGTTTTGTTGTCCCTTAAGAAGTGGGACATGAAAACCCTAGTAGGGCTTTTAACGGGACACTGCTCCTTAAACTACCATATGGAAAAGATTGGGGTAGTGGTTTTGGCTATGTGCAGCCAATGTGAGGAGGAGGAGGAAACGGCCCTGCACTTTTTATGCAACTGCCCGGTATCCTCAGATCTCAGAACAAGACACCTTGGCAAGGTTTTCTTCAATGAAGAACCTTCACACTCTCTGCCTCTGAAGAACGTTCTCAAATTCACTAAAGCCTGCAAACACCGTAGGCGGGAAACCATTGAATAGGCGATTTACGGGGATAGTACAATGGGCCTAACAAAGGCCTGAGTGGTCGGAGCTGCGGCTTCCCCCAGTAAACTAAACTAACTAACTTAGGGGTAAAGAAGTCAGCATCACATCGAATTGAATATCAGGCATATTTAGTGCATATACCTTGCGAGCAGTGTTGACTTTTTAGTACCAATGGTACTAAATTTAGTACTTTTTGAAGTTTATTAGTACCTTAGTACTTTTTTGCGTTTTCAATACTTTTTTCAATTAAATAGGTAATTTTCAATACTTTCCAACAGAAACCGAGCCGAAGTTATTATAATAATCGCAAGAAAAAGTAACGAGTTCGGTGAATGCAGTCCATCACATCACTAACTTGGACATAAAGTGGAACGATCCACCGCTGAAGCTAGCAGTTCGAAAACAACGCAACGTTATTGGCAATTCACATGAAAGTCGGTTCAAAAATGACACTACATTGGAAGATATACACGGGTAGACAGGTTCACTTCTAGAGCATACGCAGAGTATTATGTGTAGCGAAATTTCATAGACGCCCGGCCAGTAGAAAACCGTTCATTTCCGAATCTCTCTGTAAAAGAGGGTGTTACCAAAATCTTTGAATTTTAGATATTCAGTTCGTTGATTCGAGAAAAGTAAAATCAGAATTTTGAAGGTAAGCCAATATGGAGCTTAAAACTTACGACATACACGCAACCGTCAAGCATGATGGCGAGTATCAGTTAGGTTTTAAAACGACCACTCTAATGTGCTGTGTTTTAATTTGTAACAAAACGCGCCTTTAGGCATAGAACAATCGTTCTTTCACCAGGACAAAAACCACAAGTACACTTCCTTCTCGGTTCGAGAACAGTTATTGTATAATGTCCTACGCCGACTTTATATGCCTCCCCAATCGATAAACCTTTACTTGATTGAGCATCTGTAGCATTTGCTCGAAGTTCAGGTTCCCATACGCACATCTCCTCTAAAATATAATAGAGAAATTCAATACTTTTCCAATTCGGGGCATTGTTGTTTTACAATTGTAATCGCGTACATAACATTAGAAGTGACGTTCGAATTTAATTGGTTCATATAATAATTTTCATTGTATCGTCTCATGTTTAGATATGCGCGCTTTAACCTCCTTTATAGTAAAACAATGTACCAATAATACTTTCGTAGTCACATTACACAATATGCATGGGTATGACGCAAAATACAATATATATATATATATATATATAGGAGGGTTGAAAATCTTTTCTTTTTGCTTGAATCTAGGTACGTTCAATTTTTTATTTAAATATGAAGAGAAATATCTCAATCGAGTTTAGGAACAGTCCTTAAGAAGTCGATGGTGATTTCAAAGATCACGATAAGAATATGCAAATTCATAATAGATAATAGCCGAATCAGTTGAGCGTTGGCTTTTCGATTTCGTGCCCAGAGGTCAGATTCAGGATAAGTCATGAATTCCTTTGGTATGTACACCAATACCCAGCGTCAAGTGTAGTTTAAAGAAACCGAAAAATAAATTGAAAAAAATTGCAATAAAAAAGCAGAGACTATGCTAATCTCCTATACTACACAGATGAACGAACAGGAGGCATATAAATATAATAGAATGGACGATACACATTGGGTCAATAATACATAATAATTGTGTATAGTACGCACCGCTTTAAACAGAAACTGCGAGCAATATCTACTTACGAAAATTCAATGGTGCAAAATGAGGAAAGAACACAAAAATATAGTTCTAGAGTTCAAATTGGATGAATTGCCATATTTTTCTAGGATCACTTTACCATCAATTCCTTAACAACATTTAACATGTTCATTATGGTAATTATTCCTAATACACCCAAATAACACATTTGCCATAAATTAATGTTTCCTGTTCTGCCTTTCGAGAAGCATTCGCAGAGTCTTGTATTACTTATTATTATTTTTCCATAGTCTTTACTCTTGATGAGGCTATGTATCAGCTTATAATAACAGCTATAATTATTAAGTCGTCGCAGCAGGAGCAGCTCACAGAACCTATTTTAGCTTGCTATATCTGTTTTGCTCGAAAGCCTCGCCATTGGGTCAAAGCTTTTATTGTATTAGAGAATAAACTTGATAATCATCATATATTCCTTGGGAAACCAAAATTGCAAATTCTCCGGAGAATTTTTGATTGATAGACGAATTCATAGCCTGTACAACGTAGAAATCTATAAACAATATTGAAACCGCATCATTGAGGATTAATCTAACTCAATTTGTTGCGGTAGACGAGTCATTTAACCATATAGGTTAAGATGATTCAGTCTGCAAAGTCTATAGGTGAATTTCGAGTTCTTTGCGATTGCCAACCATTACGAATGTCAAAGAATCATAGAATCACCATCCACAAAGCGGCCTACGCAACCCTCGGTAGTCACCTGGTAACCGGTTCATCAGCCGTGATACTTGGATTTGGAATGACGATATTCAAATGAACGTCCGTGAAAAGAAACACCTTTAAAACAAGTTTCTCGACGATCAAACGCTGGGTAATTGGCAAATTTACAATAATGCCAACCGAGAAGCAAAGAAAACGAATGTTGTTACCAGGTCCATTAAAAAAATCTTTATGGTGAATACTGGACATTCCAGACGGTGAGTGAGTTGTATTAACAAATGAAACACCAACGCACACAGATATCGAAGACAGATGTTGGGTTAATGACAAGAACACTACTTTTCTTATTGATCCACGAACCGAGACGGACATGTATATGGTGGCCATTTACGCCTTCTGGGGTATAGCGCGTCAACCACATCTACCACGTGGTTGCATGAAATGCGCTTAAATAACGTCATCACCATCGTCAGACTACCAACCTCAGTTTTGTTGGTGTTTATCTTCAGTCCAACTCTAGCAACCTCTCTTTTCAAATCCATTGGGCCAAGGTCCATGACCCGGTGAAAGAGCAAACCGATGTCATCAGAGACAGTATGCGACGGACAGATTGCAGGAAATTTCCAGCAGATTCCAATGGAAGAATTTACTCATCCTGCACTTCCACAAGCACTGCCGACATTTGGAGCAATTTCACCTGCCAGCGCCACAGAAGTCTAAGAAGCAATCAAACGACTGAAATCTGAACTCTGAGAAGCGAAGAACTTGAACCGAACACTGTAACTTAGTGAGTTTTTCAATCGGGTTATTGAGGAGAGTACAATACCATTTGAGTGGAAAAAAAAGCACGATCATTATAATATTGAAAAAGAAAGGTAACTCAGTAGTAGGTCAAATTACTGTCTGATCCGATTACTCTCCCATACCATGAAGATTTTTGAACGCATTCTCAACAACGTTCAAAAAGCCGCGAACCAGGCCCGGTTTGTCATGAGCTGTCGAACTACTGACCCTCTCGACGAGACGGTCACCGGAACAAAGACTGAAAAAGAAGACGATTCAAAAATTTCCAAAAATATTTCGAATAGAGGAAATTTATTGCCTCAAATCAACAATATGATCTTATGTTGAACAATTTAAAATTGAATGTTAATCGTTAATTTTTATTTTTCTTGAAGAAATCTTATTTTTATTCTTTATATACATCTCTCTTTTCAGATGAGTTAAGGAGCGCGCCCACTGGGAAAGACACGACACGACAGTCGTAATAACGCCTACTGGGAACGTCACGACAGAATATTGCTTAGTGTAGTTGCAAGATAAACATATTGAAAACACTATTATTAACTTATGTTTGGCGTTGGCGAATATCTTTGGCAGCCTCAGACAGACAGGAAAATATCTATGCATGCTTCAGGCATCAGACAGGCAATAGGCAATATTATGTCGTGTCATTCCCAATGGGCGTGCTCCGCTCCATTATGCTTGTGAGCAACATTTTGCAATATTAATTGAACAACCAATTAGTTCATATCATCTATTGCAGGATTGTATAAAACATAGTTCAATCGCAGTGGAAATGGTATTAAAACCGGTCTTTAAGGCAAATTCAGTTCCTCACTTGTAGCAATCCAAGGAAAATACCTTGAAAATTATTATCGCTAGAGAAACTAGATATATGTGTTCTGAACTTGCGACACCTTAATGATAATAGAACAGTTTTCAAATTAAGGAGACCAAATTACTTATGGACCGTCAAAATCGGACTGCTAGAGATCGAGTGCCTAAAATTTGGATGTCATTTAATATTAGCGAACGAACATCAGCAGATATTTAGAATAAAAAAACTGAGGATTTGGGATGTGAACAGTTCTATCCAGCATGTAACTCCTGAGATGTTGTTTCTGTGAGTATGTTTTGGAGAAGAATCACGACAGCATGATCCCGCTAGCTTTACTCTAGCCGGAGTCACGGAAAACTTCACGCATTTCAACCACGCACTTGTCGGGTTGTATGATCGAGGAGTGCTCCTACAAAAGCTTGAAGGAGCATTCCTCATTAAAAACCTTTTAATGAATGAAACGGCTAAACTAAATCACTTACCAACAAAGCTTACCCTTGGTAACCGTGCGCCAAGCCAATTGCTGCACGAAGTGAAATAGTTGGGTGTTCACCAGTGTTGCCGGAAGCGGAACAATTTTGGTATCAGAAAATGGGACGAAAAGGTACTAATTGGTACTTTTATATGAACGTTCTTCGGTTCACACAAAAATAAAAGATTTTCATCTCTGTTGTTTTTATGCCATGTCCATGTATATCGCACTATTAAACCCAAATAGATTGTATTTACTTTTGTCATACCGCCGAATTGAATACCAAAAGTCTAAGATTTTTATAGCATGCTCTATCACAAAGATTTCCAGACTATTTTCGAAGATGAACGGTTTTGTTCTGCCCTGGCGACTATGAAAATTCGCAACCCACAATACTATGCTCTAAAGTCAACGTATCTGCCCGTGGATGTCGCAATATCTTCCTCCCATGCCGTAGCGAGACTTCCAGAGAGTACCTACCTTCGCATGTGCGGATTTCGGGTCTCTGGACACGTTAGCCCCCACGCTGACAAACTTCAAGAATTCCACGCACGTGGTTAGCGAGATGTCGCCTGATACCTCAAACTAAGTAGCGCAGTCGCAGCAGATAGTAGCAGCGCTAACAGGAGCCATTTCTAGATTGGCGGAGACAGTCGCAATCGGGAAGTAAGACTAGATTATGGTCTAGATCCGCCTCCCGAAATGGGTGATCGGGTAATAGGTCGTTGGGATCCTCGAAAAGCGCCGGAGTGCGCTTGCGAAAAAAGCCACGACATGTACTAGAAACTGGACTTTTTCGACAACTACATTTGCTGAGGGCCCCTGCGTCGGCTACCCGAAATGCAGTACTACGTCGCCTAACAATCTCCTGACATTTCAACCTGCACGTCCAACATTCTTCTCATCTATTTCAAATAATTAAAACTTTTCTTTTCGTTATTAATATTTATTAACCTTGCAAATTCAAATATTTCGGAAACCACTTCATCAATTCTACAAGCCTATACTGATTACTAACGGAAAGAAAATACAAGTCTTAATTATTTCAAATAATTTAATCGCTAGGAACACCGCGAGGTTATACTTAAGTCTCTTTCCATCGGTTTTGAATACGTTTCCAATCCACGTATTCATGCAAAAATACCGCAACATTACTACTGAACATAGTTTCTTCGCCACTTTACACGGTACCTAAACCCAAAACCTTGTGGCGATGACAGACGACACTGCTTCTCCCCGATTTTTTATACGATCGCCGTATTTTCCCAATCTTGTACTTAGTTGCGCCTCCCGAAAGTGCGAGATTTTTGAGAATTTTAAACTTCAACCGTCGTTTCTTACACACAACCCCTCACCATCATTCGATCCTTAACGCTTACATATCTGGGCCGAAGACCAAAGGGTCCCGACTGATTGCATAGTCCCCAAAGATTGTCCAGATGTTTGAGACCACCAAGCAACATTTGGTGGAAACTTTTGGCAATCCCTTACACCAAGATGCATCCATAACCTTATTCGTCGATGCTTCAGAATTTGCCATAGGTGCTTCCTTTCACCGAAAGGTAACCTAAATCTAGCAGCCGTTGAGCTTCTTTTCCCAACAGCGGAAATATAGCACCCAAAATCGACCGATTAATCGGTTGCCATGACGATAAACAATTTGTTATCATATAAGGAATAATTTGTTATTTAGTATTGAGGTCTTTTGCTCAATTGCAGGAGCTGCTACTTTGTAAGCTCCCACATTTTCATACAGTTTCAAAAAAATTTCATAGTTTCAAGCCGCGTATCAAGCAATAAAATACTTTCGTATCCCCTCAAAGGCAGACCATTCACTGTGTTAAGCCAACCAACCATTGAAACAGAAGCCACACTAAGGGTCCCCTCTTCAACTTTCGTATCTGAGCTTTGCCAACCAGTACACTTCCGACATTCAACACGAACAGAAAGTATAACAAGGCTTTGTCACGTGTTGCAAGAGTTAAAATCCCGGATACCGTCGATTTTCCGACGACCGCTGGCGCGCAGGACAATGTAGTTTTTCATGGCCTTATGACCAACTCCAAATAAACATCGGTTAGTCACGGCAAAATATTGCTGACCGTCCATGAACTGTCAAACAGTGCATCGCATGCCAGAAGTTCAAAACTACAAAATATGTGAGGAGAGTGATAGGCGTCTTCCCTCGATCCACCAAGTACTTCCACACAACCCATCTCGACATAATCGGCCCCTTGCAAAGTTTTAGGTGTTGCCTCACCATCAACGATAGGTTCACGTGGCAGCTTGAGGTGATAACTCTAAAAGACCTTTCCGCAAAAACTACAAGTAGCGTAAAGCTGGTATACGGAGAGAACTAGGGAATCCTAAGCGACCCTTTACTCGATTTTAGGTTGAGCCTTAACACCGCAGAATTGAGGTCTGCTCAACGGCATAGTGCGCAAACCACCACTCGCCAACCACGAGAAAAACTTTGACTTCTGTAATTAGGACAGACGCCTCCCCTAGGCTGCTATAGCCACGTAAAGAAGACCACTTCGAGAAACTCGAGCGAGACCCACACAATTTTATTCTCAAGGTCGGAGCCACTCTCACCAGGTTTCTTCCCAGAAAAGCGCAGTTAGGAAGAGGGGCATGCGACGCGTCTATTTTGACCTGCGACAGCCGACGCCTGGCTCTCATGGTGAAAGGCGGACTATCCTCGGCGCCTTCCCTGATATTGTCATCAACTCATACCGGATGTTAAGGGAATAATGCCTGTACAATGCGGCCCACCTGTGCGACATTAAGGGAACAGTTCCGGTAAAGCCTCGTTTTCCCGGGTGACAAGGTCATAACCAAATCTTCACGGACAAGATGCTTCCATCGCAGCCTAAGCGAAGGAACGTTGGCGTGAATTCGGTTAGAAGGACCAAAAAAAACTAAATTATCTGGAAATGCCAATATTCGGGCACCAGTTGTCCTCTTCTTCAGTGGGTTTTATACTGTATAATTAGTGCTCCCGTGCCCCTTACTTGCCGCTATTTCCAGAATCCATATCCCTGTCGAGTGTGGGTGAAGCAGAACCCTAGTTCAGTGAATTTGGCCCAATTTAAGCCGGCTGGGATTGAAGTTTCCTCCAGTTAGGATTCGCTCCCCGTGCCCAAAACAGTGTCCTCCAAAGCAGCAAGCCTGCGTCGGAAGGCTTCCATCGTCTTATCCGATGTTAGATAAGCCCAGAAACCATTATCCGTAGACATCAAATTCAGACACAGCCATTCCCTCGGTTTTGGATAAGAATCTGAATTGGAGTGCCATCTCGAACCCATATGGCAGCGAGTGAAATCACCCAACCATCAATTTTCGTAAAATATTACGAACGATTGGTCTGGTGATCTGGCGTTTTACGAGAACGGTGCAAAATAATTCTAAAATCTCCTCAACGAACCTAACACAGTAACTCATATACCCATTAAGCGTACTGTTGAGCTGCAGCCGAACTCGAAGTGAATATGCTTCAAAGAGAATGAGAATTTTAAAAGAGTAGGCGTGTCTTTATGGAATCTTTAACAACACGTCTACGTACGAAATTCAGTTAACTTCTTTCAGAATATATGAGCAAATGAACTTATAATAGAATTCGTCAACAAACGTTTTCCGTGAAAGGGCCACCATGTACACAACATAACTCGGAACAAAAACGTTACAGTCGAATTTATAACAGACCAATCGTTTCTCTATAAATATGTTTGCCAAACTATCAAGGTTACATCAAACGCTTACCGTGACATTTCGTCTTCCATATTTTTTCGTTTTTCACCCATTTTTTCAAAATATTCTTCACGAATCTCGCGAAAAAACACAGGAACCCAACAAACCTCAATCACATTAGAACTGTCAGGCACGTATGACAAACCAACTATAAACATGTCAGCTGCCTCTTTTGACGTCTTTATTCCAGATCTTTCCACCAGCGCTCCAGTCGTTAAGTGGCATGGTTAACTTCAAACTGACAAAGGAATTTTTCAAGAATGGATAATTTCAGGACAGTTGCTCTCCTCAAAAGCGCAGATAAATTCAGCCTTGATTTCATTAAAATATATCTTTGCCTTCCCTTCTCTTCTCTATGTAAGTCACCTTTCAAGGGTTATCCCACGAACCTTTAATCGGATTTTAATTTGCCTGGGCATTGTGTAAGTATCGCTTCTTCCGATACTTCAAATGTTCTTCCGTCCTGGTAATGCTTACTGTGAAAAAATCACCATTGGTAAACAAACAACATGGCTGGCGGGACAAACACATTTGACGTGCGAGACGTAGTACCGGATTTAGAAACGGTGCCGAAATTGCTCTACAACAGGATTTTGTCGTACTGCAGGACCAATCCTCCAGACTTGGCTCAAGCCAAACAGTTATTCATCACATCACTCGACAAGCAAATCGAGTATTTGCTATCGAAGCAATCGTACTCGGAGATTTTTGACTGTTTCCAAGACGCACTGAATTTATTTCCGGACGATTCGGACGTTCTCAACGTACTCGGCGTAGCTTTGAATAGGTAAATATTAGCATGTCAGATTTATGGCTGGTGACTACATCAAATTGCGTAGCAGTTAGATTACTAGTGTAGATTATTGTATTTTTATTTTAGTCTATTGCATTTCCACGAACACGCGACAAGATGGACAAAGTCGATGACATTCAGAAAGTACTCCTCCATTCCAATCGGGTTTCGCACAAGCATGCGTTAACTATCTCCAAGTTGATAGTTGCCGTTTCGAATGCTCTGAAAGTAGGTTTCATTTGGGATATAGGCCCGCCGGTCACCATCCACCAAGTGAAGGAGCTCGTCGACGAGCTCAGAAGTCAGAATCTCATTACGTCCGATGTGCTGACCGTCGGCGTTGCCCAGGAAATCTGTGTACTTAATAAAGCCCTATTCCTTGAGAACTCCAGACGGTTCCCAAACGTGTTCATTGACGTTACGAAAACCTTGGACCGGCCCCGAATCCTCCCTGCCCACGACCCCACGACTACTTCGATGGTTGAGGACATCCGTGACCAAATTCAAAAGGCAACCGAGTCTTCGGTATTCTTGAAAGTGGCAGAGGACATATATTGTGTCCCGACAATTCTAGGACTGCTGGCCGGATACCCGATCGTGTATTGGTATCAGCCTTGCGTTGGCGACGCGCATTGCTTGAGTGGAATCGATCTACAAGTGTTCAAGGTGTTACAAGGCAACGACGTGCTTAGCTCGTTCTCGTGTCCCCGAGATTTGGTGAATGAACCAGTGATTAAGCAGACTTTGGACGCGTGGAAATGCATCACTGACAGATCGAAAGACTTTCATGTGGAGACAGTGACCACGAAAAACGAATTCACAGTCAATCTCTGAACTGCTCGCTCAACAATCATTCGTGAATCTGTTTCGTGCGGTCATATCAATTGTGTACTTTACCTAGCAAATTTCGGTGGAGATTACTTATTTCACTAGAAGTGTATTTTAGGGCCTTCTGTATCCTCTTAAACCTGGCTTTTGCTACTTTTAATACAATTCTAACCAGATAAAATCGCATTTGTCTTTTACTATTACCCACGTACCTCCATTAGTTGGCAAATCTCTGCTCAATCCTGAGTTCTGCGGAGTTTTTTGAAAAGGAAATCACGGGAATTCCGGAAAGCGGAAAGAACTGCTGCTTTTTTTAAAGCATCAATGACCGGAAAGGAGTAAAGCCATTTTGCCGATTGAAGAATCAATAATTTTATACTAAAATCATCTTCATGTAGAAAAAATACACAACTTAAAAAAATCCTACGTGAAGCGAAAATTATCATGGAATGATCAATTAAATTTGCGAAAATTTAATAGAGTTTCATTTCCAATTAATTAAAATAATATGCTTTTGAAATAAACGCGTTGAAGGTCTTGTACATCTCTAATTTGGTGTGTCTACAACATACAAATCAACAAAATTGATATTTGAATTTTTCGTTTTCCTCCTTGGAAATAGTGCGTTCCGTCAAGAGGGAGTGCCTTGCCACTTTCGTCGAACTTTAGGAGAACCGTACTTCAGTGAATTTGAGGCGAATTCGCGGTCGACAACGTTACCCGCTTTTTTACATTCCATTTCATTCTCCCCATTATTGTTGCCGTAATAACAATAATTCATTTAGTATTTCTCCGCCGAACTGGGTCTGACCCTTTCAGGTATTCGACGGCGTGCACATCGTTTTGACGAACTACGCTGTCAAATTAATAACGCAAACAAGGGATATTAGGTAATTAGAAGTGGCGTAAAGTACAAAGGTTTATAAGATTTCTAAAAAAGCCAACTTCTCAACCCAGGCAAAGGCAAGGGATATTTCTGGTGTTTGACTGGCAGGAGGCATAGTCGAATCACCAAATATAACATTCGTTATATTACTACTAGTCTCAGATAGATTCATTCTCCTTTTCTCGTACTAATAGCTCGTTTCATTTACCAGACTGTCCATCGGGGCTATTTCTGCAAAAACACGCCCTCACTGCTACGCTATATGCCGGAGGCTTAATCCAGATGTCCATTTAAATTGAGCTTTGCGTCAAACATTACCCCTAGATACTTGATAACTTGCTTTGCAAAGGCACTACATGAAGTGAAAAGTTTGCGAACTCGAAGTAAAAAAATCATTTTTTCGGAAAATTTTTATTTGCTGTCCAACGTAGTCCCTTCAAGAGGTTTTTACAGTGTTCCTTCAACATTGCTACATCTTCCGTAATTTGTCCAGGATCTCAAAATAGTTCTTGTTTGACTTCTTCATTCGAGTAAAATCTCCTGCTCTGTAGCTACGTCTTCAAGGTCGGGAACATAGACTAATCGCTCAGTGTCATATCTGAAGAGTATAGTGGTTGGTTCGATGTAGTCTATGCTTTTCTAGATTGGTAAGTTGGTCCATTATCATGGTCGCAATGATGGAACGTAATGTTGTCCTATAACTTAAATAGTTTTTTAGGGTAATTTATAAAAATGATTTCATGGGAAATCCAAAAAATGCTGGCCAGCATCCCCCCTACTGTCCTTTATTCGTTCTCCCGCTTTGGGCATCTTTCACCTTGCTCTAACCATTGTTCAGGTTGTTTACTGGATCCTCTCGTCCATCAACAAGTACTATCGCACGGTTTCTCGAAGACATCATTGTTTGGGAGAAAATCTCACACGAGTTTTTTCATATGGAAATATTCATTCAAGATGTTTCGCACACGTTCTCGGCCGTTCAGAACGGTGATCATAATTGATGCATGTGCTACCATTATCATGTTTAAAGTTATGGAACCATTTGTAATTCATTGTTTTCGACGGGCAAACTCACCGTAACATTTTTCAAGCGATTTTCTGTTGTCTGGTTTGGGCAATATCTTTCCCCATTAAAAAACAATGTTAAATTAACACAGGAAACTCCTTGTTATTAATTTGCACATGTTGGCACTATAGGAAAAACATACGGATTTTTTTATTGAACTTATCACCCCAACACTTTATGTGTATTCTTTTTTTAAGGTTTTGTGTAAAACAAATTAAAATCGGTTTACTGTCTGTCTGTCCATTTTTCTCGGAGACGCGCGATTTACACCAAATTTGGTGGAAAGCTGGGAACTGTGAACCCTCACGCATACAGTGAGTTACACCCTTTTAGGTCCAATTTAAGGGGGGTCCCCATACATGCAAAAGTGGGGTGTGAATTTTTTTTCACCAGATGTAGTCATGTGGGATATCAAAGATGTCGATTAGTAGAAGCCGGTATTAGTTTTTACATTTGTTGGAAAGATGGGGAGTGCAGGGGGTCGAAATTGGTCATCTCTTTAACAGACGCACTCTCAGATACTACCTAACCGAAAAATCTGAAAAAATCACGAGTCTGCCACCATATGGTGCCTAGGCTCCGGAATACCCCCCATACCGATATCCTTTCAAATAAAGTTAATAATAATATATTACTATTTTTTAATAATTGACTGTAAAACCCCCCTTAAGTTCATCCTAGCACCAGGAAATTGCAGTAATGTGAGCTATAATATAGAGCATGATCCTGCCAAGTTTGGTGCAAATCGCACTATCACTAACAAAGTTACAATAGGTAAAAGTTGTCGCTTCTTAGCAAATTCAAGACTATGAATGTCAATATCACCCGAAAGTGGATACACTCAGATAACATATGCATATATTATATGTTATGTACTAATGGGGCAAATCCATACTCAAATGTCTTTATATAAGAAATACCCAAAACCTTTCATACCTGAAGCGTCCAGCTTCCGGTTTCCCGACTTGTTTTGTTGATGATTTCATTAACATGTAATACAACATAGTAGATAGTTCCCTGTCTACAACTGAAACTAAATCATCAGCAAAAGCAATTACCGTAGCCCGCTTTAGCACGGGCAGGATGAAAACTCTCTCTCTCTCTCTCTCTCTCTTCATGTTCCAGAGGAGAGACTCCACCACTCACACTCCTGCCGTGACGTCATACTGCTGAAGTTCCTCATCCGGACACTTAGTAGGTCTCCTTTCGGGAAGATGATTTTCAATCAGCTTAATCAACTAGAGATATCTATTTCAATGAATGAACACATATTTCGCGTACAATGTCACTACAGCAAACCTTTTACTAAGTCTCGAAATTCCATGTGTATGGCGTTTGTGGTGGAATAGGTTTGACGAAAGCCAAATTATGTGCCGATATGCCGTCTTTATATTTTATGGTCGATGTCTCTTTCTCTTGTATCTTCTCTAGCTTTGTTTCTTAGTTATCACTAGTATAGTGAAGGCATCTTCATATGTTTGGCGACCCCCTTGCTACACTCTGAAGGCACTTATTTGTTTAGCTTCTGTCCGCATATATTGTCCAGGTGAGCAAGTGAAACAGAGATTGGCAGCTAGTCAGGTCGGTAAAGAGTATTTAGAAGCAGAACTGCACTAAAAACAATTGCACTTGTAATTCTTCTTTCTATCATCTTTTTTAAACCACACTCACTCAAGATATGCTTCAGTTCACTAAAAGCTTGCCCTCTTTGTTCTAAACACCACATCAACAAGTATCTGGCTCATACGTCGACGAGGTATTGTCCCATACCCCTGTTTTGTTGGTATTTATGCCCAATCCGACTCGGTGAACCAACAGAAGTCGTCAGTGTAGTAACGGTGTTTGAGAACCTCCCTCCCTCCGTCCACCAAGGAGACATGAAGTCGCCACCCATAACGAAAAACTAATATCGATGACAGTCTGTTGCACTTCTGTGATTTCTAATTCCTCTCGGAACTTACTTGGTCGTCATATCACGCTCTGATAATAGCTAGTTTCCTCGAATTGTCGCTCCTGCGTAGAGCACTTCAGATACACTCACTAGACACATATATAAGGGATCCAGAAAAGAAAGCAGCCTGCACTTTATCGACCAGGTTTTCAACAAAGCTTGATTCATGCAGCAAAAAAAATCCCCTTCTGCCACGACACTACAGTTTCTCGAACACATAATTGCGCGTAGTTATCCAGGCTTCCTGAGCTTCAAAAGAACCAGACTTTAATAAATGAAAGGACGAATTTTCCTGCTAGCAATACGAAAACATTATTCAGACGAAGAGTAGGAGTTCTAATAAACCTTCGGATGTATTTAATAAGGAAGAACATTTTTAGAGCACCAATGTTGCTAATTAGCAAAACATCCTCATCAATCTTTAACAATACATACCATAAATATTGAACATCTTCAATTAACATATAAATCAATATACATTTTCAGGTTACAAAAACCCCTCGAAGCTCTCGATTATTTCCACAAAGCTCATCAACTATGCCCGACAAAGTTAAAATTTCTGGAAAATCGAATGAATGTTATCAACGAATGGATACCACGCTGGCATTTTCTTATGTTAAACGATACGAAACGCAACGAAGCCTTCCGCCAAGCTATTCTCCATGCAGTTCGAGAGGAAGGTGTGGAACGAGTTCTAGATATCGGAACAGGGACCGGTATTCTAGCACTTTATGCTCATGAGGCGGGAGCTAAGAAAATTTATGCCTGCGAGTCAAACGAAATCATGTCTCAAATTGCGTGCAATGTATTCGAAAATGATAAATTGGGAAATATTGTACTTTTGAAAGACCACTCAACCAATTTGTCTGTAAAAGATTTAGGAGATGCCCAAGTAGATTTAATTGTCACCGAAATTTTTGATAGTGGGGTGTTTGGAGAAGGTGTTTTATCTACTTTAATTCATGCGAAAAAAATACTTTTGAAAGAGAGTGGGAGAGTAATTCCAAATAAAGTAGAACTTTTCGTAGTTGGGGTCGACCACGTAGGGATTGCTGAAAAACAAGAATCCATAAACAGTACTCTGGAGAATTCGATATACCTGAAAAATACAACATTGATCCCTAAAGTTGATGGACCCTATGATACTTATAGCTCAGCTGGGGGCGGAGATCACCTGATAATACGCACTGAGAGGGCGCACGCATTCACAGTAAATTTTAACGATTTGCAAAGTATGCAAGAAGCGGATGAAGGACAACTTGATGCCACTGTTCAACTAAGATGTAGCGAGGGAGGCCATATTGAAGGCTTTATCGTCTTCTTTGCATTACATCTAGACGATAAAAATGTGATTGCTAATTTCGATGAAACTCCTATGACTAGCGAAATAACTAAATGTTGGGATCCGGTGTTATTCAGACTTAATGAACCAATGGAGGTGCGAAAATATCAGGTTTTAAAGGCTACAGTATCGTGTCGAGGAGGAGTGTTGAATTTGAAGCATGAATATGATCCAATCGACGAACGAGTTGTTGCTGTAGATCCAGAATTGTATGCATTCCTAGCCGACGATGAATATCTTTATGAGTTGGAATATAACGTGATAAAGTTACTAAAGAAAAACAAAAAGAAATTCGTAAACTTTGCCGATTTTCTCACTTTCCCACACATTGGGATCAATCTGCTGAAGGAAGGAGAGATTGAAACCCTTTATTGTCCAGAAAAGACCAGGGATTTTGTAGAGAAAATTAGTGACTGGAATTGTATTACCAAAGGTGCAATAAAATTCGTTCAAGATCTGGAAGATTTCCTTGAAAACGATATCAAATTAGACATAATTTTGATGCAGCCGATCACAGGGCATGGAACTCTCAACGAAGAACATCTCAAGCATTACGAAACCCTAAAAACTAATTGTCTTTCAACAAGTGGAGCTATTTTCCCCAACAAAATAGATTTGTGCGCGAAACTTATTCACTCTTCATGGCTCCAACAAGTTACTAGTGTGCAAAATGAAAATCTGCAAGACTGCTCCATTCCAACGCAAATGAATGAATATTCAACAAGGCATCAATTTGAATTCAAAGATTTCGATTCTAGCGACCTGTCAGACATTACCACTATTGCGAAGATACATTTCGATGAGAATTTTCACCAGAAAGATGTGATTATCAATCTGAACATGGTTCGAAACCAGATAAATGGTATTCTTTATTATTTTAAAATTTTCTTCACTTCAAATTCTATTCCAGTTCTAACGAATCGAAAAAAAAGCTTTTGTACGCAGAACTGTTTTGTTCAAAATTTTGATGTTGCTAAAGATAGAACTAGTGTTGTTGTTCGATGTATCCAAGATGAATTTGTTTTTCGATGTGAAATCTTAGAAAACACCAGCTAGTTTATTATCTAGTCTTTAGTTTATAGTTAGGACAACACGCAAGCGTCGTGGGTACATAGTATTTGGATGCGTTGGTGTTGCTATTCATATGTGAAGAGAGATTGATTTATTCCAAAAAAATATTCTAATGGACCAAATTTGTTGCTTCGTTGTCGAAAATAGTACCAGTATATATGTATTAGATTATTAAAAAATCTCAAAAACGAAACTTATTCATTTTTGCATAAAGTGAGACAATAGTATTACTTGGCAAGTATTCGGAAGATATAATGATAATAAATAAGAAGCGAATGCTTTAACTGTCGGGATTTCGTCGGCATATCACATAAATCACCTGTCGCGGTTTTAAAAAAAATTGCTAAACTCAGATTTCTTAGTTTGCAGTCCTTTACACCTTTCAACATTATATACAAATAGTTATGAAGATAACTTTCTACCACTGCTATACGGAATGGCAACAAAAACCATATAGGCTTCGACAAAATGCAAATGTCCGATGTTGAATATTGATATAAAGTTAAAAATGATCAGAGAGCACATTCATTCAGCTGGCCTATAAGCAGTTTATGCGCATATACATCTCTGAGTGCAGGTAGCGTAATGCCAGTCACGCTACAGAAACAGCAAGAAAGAATTGTGTCCTGGCTTGTAGAGATTTACCGTAGCTGCATTTCTTTCGGATACGTACCACACTCTTGCGCGAGCGGTTTTCATGCCGAAAGTGGACATACGCGGCCATCAGTCCACGATAAACTTTCCACAAATTGGCTTCACCTCGTGACCCTAGAGCGCGTGCTGGACATCCATTTAAGGATGATGATGGAGAGGACAACCTTAACCTAGTCTCAGTACGCCTACCTCAGATGGACGAGGTAATTAGCACGGTTGGGCTACAAGCAATATCCCTAGCTGCTTTCCTGGACATTGAACCAGCGTTCAACAACATTAATACCAAAGCCAGGAGGGAACTACGACTACCTGCTCGAGACGAGCCAGTGGCTCATAGTTCATGTTCTTCTTCACGTATCAATAATGTAGGCGGAGCGATAGCCCTTGTCAACTAACAGCACGTTAGGCTTGTTGTGTGGAATGTGCCGATCAGTTAGAATTTTCCAGTTCCAAATACATGCTGTAAGCAGAATTACCAAGTAGTGCTTGCGGCTCATATCGGTAAACCGGACTTGTTCCCGTGATCAGTCCATGCTTGTATGCAGGGTTTTGATGATGCCCTTACATACAGCATTATGCCTGTTCCTGTATTGTATCGGGGCGGATGGCGGCCACGCGGTCCTGAATGGCAAACATGAATTCCTCCGTGTCAGCAAAGAGCTCCCCAGCACACAGCCCTCTGTACGACAAACGCAAGTCGTCAAATGGCTGCCAAAGACAATTCACGTGTTTACCGTGCATTGCCTTCAAGTTAAGTGAAGTCAGTCCACACATACAAGGGATTCGCCTGCTCTTTGCTGTAAAAATAAGCGCGCAGCGAGTCAATTTGGCGATGAAGTTGTGCCGCCACATCAACCACGCCCCTATCTCCAATGTCACGAGGTAGATTCATCCGTTTCACGGCCGAGTTTGGATGATGCATTCGGAATTTGGACATTGCCCGTAACCGCCGCTGGACGTTTTCCAGATCGGTCTTTGTTCACGGCAATATTCACTTCATTCAATGCATAATCCAGTGAAGGGATAGCGAATACACTCAGTACGCTTATTTTATTCTTCCCCAAGAGATGTGACTTCAGTACCAGCTTTACACGCCGCAAGAATTCGGACAGCACAGTATCCTTCAGATCATCAACTCGAACATGAGTTCCTTGCAGAATTTCTAGGTATTTGTATGGGTCTGTCTCGGTCATAGCTTGGATGTGGAGGTCACCAATGCTATCTCCGGCATGTGGCATGTGATGACCTTTGCGGATGGCTTGGATTCAACATTTGTCTAATCCAAATTCCATCCGAATATCACGGCTGAATATGCCTACTATTCGCAACCGACTTTTAAGTTGGTCGTCAGTACCAGCATACAGCTTGATGTCATCTAAGTACATCAAGTGCGTCAGCCCGCACTTAGCACGTAAAGCCCTCTAGCATCATTCAATAGCCATGAAAAGGGTTCAGTGCCATGCAAAACCAAGGGGGACTCAACGAATCCCCCTGGAAGATGACTCTCCATATATGGATAGGCTCTGAGGTATTAGCACCCTCAGATGAACGCACTGATAAGGTAGTATGCTACCCTTCCCTGACTCTCACTACAAAAACTTTATTAGTTCAGGATCAATGCAATGTCGCCGCTTCTGCTCCCATCGACTCTTGGTCACCAGTTTCCGCGATGACGTCAGGTCGAACACGCTCCATTATGATGGGCAGCTGCGAGTAATAAAGCGGTCCTGGTCTGCACAGTCACGTGCACGAATTACAGGAAACGCTTGGCGAATCTCTGTTACAACAAGGGGCGGTAAGATGTTTTACTTGCCCCCGCCGTTGTTTCGTAGTAAGAGAGGAAGATGAAGAGGTTCACTTCTTCAGTCCACTTCATCCGGTAAATACGCGAATCTGCTGAAGCTGCGAAACAGCTGCAGCAGGCGGAGCAATGCTCTTGGCCGTCGTAGCGCCCAGACGTCAAACCGCCCCACGATTAACGGTTTCCACGCCGTGTTGTCCATTACGGAAGCCCGACCCAGTCACCAAGTCAGACGACTCCCGCCGGTTATCCGTACCGGACCTCAAGTTTCTCCTTCTTCTTATAGATGGATTTGCATTTTATACCTAACTGCTAGGTGTGGTGTAATCTGCAAGACTAAAAAGTACCTGCACTTTCCTCACCTAAGGAAGGCTTTTATTACGATAGCTCGAGAGGTTTCTGTCATCAATTAGCCGCGAAACCACATTGACAGAGTGGTGTAGAAGAAACCCCAATGTAGAAGAATCATGTCACATTTGCAGGAAGCAACATATTTGAAAACGAAAAAAGACAAGGAAGTGTTGCGATAAGTGTTAAAATCCCGTTCATAATGTATATGCGGCAAAAGTAACTAAATACGTAATTAGAATGCAGTCAATAAAATTCAAATTATGTCGAATAAATCTATTTATTACAGTGTAATAATGTCATTATTTTTTTTATTAGTGCGTAAATATCCATTCCAATTCCATCCTTTTGTTCGTAACCATGATATTATGAAATGTAGTTATTATTGTAATCATTGTACTTATATACTTTATAAACAATTAAAAAGGAAAATAATCTTCCATAACTTATTTATCTATTAATATCTATTCGCATTTTTCGTCTAGAAACTCATTTGCTTTCTGATATAATACATGAATAACACGAATTTTGTGTATGGGTACCCCTAGTCATATGTATGCGTACTTTTTTAACTTCAAAATTTCCTTTGTTATTTAGAAAAGTAGAAAAAATTGTGAGATGACTT
Source organism: Hermetia illucens (assembly GCF_905115235.1). Classification (NCBI taxonomy): domain Eukaryota; kingdom Metazoa; phylum Arthropoda; class Insecta; order Diptera; family Stratiomyidae; genus Hermetia; species Hermetia illucens. The sequence continues at coordinate 140,988,091 of NC_051849.1, read as the reverse complement.
CTCTATTATTTCTGCGCAGACAGGTGCCGTAACAATGGTATCAAATGACCAGTAACCTTCTTGGTAATCTGAGGTCAGCGAACTTTGCCATGACTCATGACTGCAGGGCGATTGCGTCTCCTGCCTTTTCATATATCCCCAAAATGTTTGAAAGCTAGTTTTCATGAATTACCACCCTAAAATATTGAAAATTAGATTAGACACTCTCTTCTACTTAGAATCCAAGCATCCCGCCAAAATTGCTGCCCGAAAAAATTTTAGGTGCAACATACATAATGTTCTACGATAAAGGGCCTATCATTAAACCTTTTGGTAGTCCACGGATTTTGTTGTAGCTCGTAGTGCCTTTATTTGTGTCATATATAGCTATCTATCGGAGAAGTAGTTTTTTCTATTCTCATATGCAACTAAATGTATCAAAGGTTGTTTTTACAATAGGCGAAACGACTGTGTCGCCTCTAGAACTACTACTACTTTGTGCTCCTTCGAAGACATTTTTATGAGATTCATGATCATGCTGATTGGATCAACGAAGTGCTACCCTAAACTCGTTTTGCTTGCCGATTAAGAGCAGTTTATTATAAATAATCCGCACCAGGAAACTTGCATATTGCTCGCAATCTGTATATTGACACATATGATGCTTTGTTGGACCCAGCCTAGCTATAGGGAAACCCACTAAAGATACATTTTATCTCAGAGGAACACTCTCCGATAATCGAGAAACGGAGAGTGAGTACTGCCTCGGAAGTAACACCATGCTGGATTTCCTCTCCTTAATGGCTTGTGTTTTATTCAATAAATTCACTACAACAAAATATTGCTTCATTCTATTTTCAAACGTATTCAATACAAGGCACAAAACAAGAGTCCCAAGAAAACCTAATCTAATAACCAATGCAACCGATCATCTGCCTACAATTTATACCGATTTAAATAATAAAATATCAGGCGGTTGTTCTAATAAAACGATATCGGTTCATCATATTCCCCTGAGGGTCTCGATTCTTGTGAACTTTTTTCAAAGTAAGATACAGTTTCTTCAATTTCGAGACTATCAACTTCTGCGAGAATCTGTTTAACTTTAAATTTTCCGATAAATATGCCCATGGTCAGGTGAGATGTAGAATAAATGAACGAACCGCGAATACAATAATAAAATATAAAATAAAATATATACATAGACTAATGATCTTATGAACGTTCCAATAAGTCCCCGATATTCGACTTAAAAGCAATGGTGACTGTAGCGAAGACAATCCTGAAAAAGCCAACCATCAATTTATAGGCAGAGGGAAAGCGATTTATAGAATAGAGCAAAAATGTAAACAACTTCGGAAAAGTAGCCGTTATCACTTTGATTATGTTTGGATCGAAAGAATCCTTAAAAAATATCAAGCCTAGAATAAAGCAAAATATCTTTCGGAACCCCGTACCCGGGAATAAGTTGAGTAGGGCAGTTTCGGCAGATGATCTAAGAAATTTGCATGAGAATGGGTTTCAAAATGTATGGAAAACGAAGGAGAGTTCCATCTTATACCACTTTATTTCTATTGTACTCGTATGTAAAAAATATTAACGGCAAGGTTTTTAATTGAGTTCCCCGAAATATTGAATTGTTGTACTAAACACAAAATAAAAGTACAACACAAACAAGACAGCCTTTGTCTTACGTCACGTTATGACAAAATGGAGCTTATAGATGTAGACATTTTATAAACATCACCCTTTGTCGCTCCAGGAAACATTGAATACTTGCATCTGTCGGGCGATCTTCAAAAGTGCAAATTTGATCGCACAATAAAATATTTCAAGGCCAGAACCCAGAAATTGGATAGTAAAGTTTATCAGTACGAGGAAGGGAAGATTCAAAAATGTGGATATGGATGTGTTTCAGCTTATTGCTTGAAATGAACCAAAAAAAACTGAAGCAACTTGCAACATTTCCAATGATTTTTTAAACAATGTATCTGTGCACAGATTTGCAAAGCCTCCGCATGAGGGTTTGCACCAGTAGAAGAAATGAAGACAGAGAAAGCCTTCAACGGAAGAAAGGAAAGCTGGGAACTGGTTTGATTCCAAGTTGTGGAGTTAGAACTGTGCTAACCGGACATCGCACCAGAAAACTTTTTGCTACGCACCTTTTCAGAAACCGTGTAATGCTACTAGATAACACCCGAACGTATACGTATGACGTGCGGTAGCCTCCTAGCATTAATTTTTGGTAAGTCGAAATAGAATCACGATGGTATTATTTACAAAAAGAAAGAAAATGGGAGATCTTTGCTTTCAAAAGATGATCTCGGAAGTAATCAAGATAAGGAACTTCTAGGGAGCTTTTAAAAGATGATCTGGGAAGTAATCAAGATAAGGAACTTCTAGGGAGCCGATATTTAGAGACGGGCCAACTGCCCCGACCTGGCAACTCAAGTCTCATATGGAAACATTAATATACGTTGAGCCGATGCTCACCTATGCATTTTTAGTTACTGGGTCAAGGTAAAACAAGAGCTTTTCTCCCGTAAACTAGCCTTACTATGAAAAAAACTTTATATCTGAGTATTATCGCGCCATTAGTACAACATTCGGTGCAGCGTTAGATATACTAATCAATTTGTAACTTGTTGATGCTCAGAACACAACAATGAGAACAACTCGATGACTAATTCGTTTAGATCTATGCGAAAATAGTAGGCGCGATGGCCAAGGAACCCCTTGATCACCCAAAAAATCTGGGCGACATGAAATTTCAGATAGAACGCAAAGTTTGTCCTGTCTAGAAGCAAGATGATATGCAGATATGGTAATGGTATTCTGACTGGCCACGCATCGCTAGCTTCGCTTATCTTTCGAATGAAAGTATTAAAAGAGGATAAGTGTCTAGCCTCAAACGAGGAAGCAGAATTCATGCAACACTATGCGAGTACCCCGCCCAATGACACATCAAGCATCATATTTTTGTTGCTGATTTACTGCAAGCAGCATCATATCCATTAACGGAAATCGTGTGTGGTTTGTAATCGTATCTGAGATATTTCATTGGACGGGGACGTCGAAAACAATGGTCCACCACGATCTAAGTGCTCATAGACTTAGCATTTTCTCCATCCCATACATCACTACATGCGGCCCTCATGTCGTAATAAAGGAAATCAGACAAAATGCTTAACGGCTGTAACCCTTAACACGAAAAGTGCGTGAGAGAAGGTTGGCTTTGACATCCTGAAAAATTTCTTGGTTAGCACACGACTTCCACTGATATTTTTGCAACTCACTTATCATCACGCTCACAAGGAATAGCAAACTTTTAGAAAACACGTAAATCATTCAAACTAATTACAACAATTTTCTAGAAGAACCATTACTTCAAATATGCGAATTAGAAAACACGTGAAATTTAAGTTTAAACCACAGCTAGAACTATAAACAGAATGTCTAGACACATTTGGGTTACACCCCAAAAAAAAACACTACCCATCTTTAGAGACGTTGTTAGACATATCATACTTCTTAGTGATTAGCGCAGCAGAAGGTCGCAGTCCATATCTCACTGGCAACAGTTGAAAACTAATCAACTGAGGTATGAACGAATATCTGATTCAAATCAGGATAATAACCCCAGGTGAGCACTATTGATCACATTGCCTCCTAGTACACCATTATGATCTTCAACTGCTCTAACACTCTTCGAGGCCTGGATTGTTGCACCATCAATTCTTATCGCAATACTTTCTCAATGGCGTAAGACAACACAAAGGTTATGCCAGTATCTTCCTGAGGTTCTATCCTCTTCTTAATAGTTTCGAAACCACCTCTTCAAAACCAATTAATTAAACAAGACAAAGCCAAAACGTGTAAGAACTATGCACTGAAGCTGGCAGTGCTACAGACGCTATCAATTTGACGGGTGATCTTTGCCCAGCAGCTCCTTACCCAATGAACATGTATCCCATTAATTTCGTACATTTCTTTGCTCACCATAGAACTCACAGCCATTCATAAAATGATACTGATTCTCCCAATACTCAAAGAACCCGGCAAGGGATGTTGTGGACAATCCCAACAAACCATGTTAAATCCATCCATCGAGATTTGCCATCTATTCTGGGCGCTATTTGGTCTTCATTCAACAGTTAGTAGCCTTTATCAGTTTGAAGGTCATCGAAAAACAAAAACTGTCACCACAATTTGGTCATCTTTTTACCATACTTAAATTTCAATTGAAATAATAAAGATGTTTAAGTAAAGGAATCTTCGGCTGCTTCTCATTAGTCATAGTCTGTGAGTAAAATGTCTTATTTTCAAGACCCATTTAAAATAGGGGTTTTGCCTGACAATTACATTCACTGCAGTACTGGCATTCTATGATTAATTAGGTCACAGTGAATTATAGGAAACACGATTTGAGCTTACTGTAAAATTGTTAATACTGCTAGGATATAGACTGACTTTCTGTTTCACATGGTCATACACATCCAGTTTTTCATCAGTCACAATGGCAAAATTATAGCAAACTGATCGTTCGTGGCAATGACTGATGGATTGATAACTTGACCGATGAATCTGGTTGGATTGATGACGGACTAAATGTTGTCAATTTTGGTGGTTTGACTTTGGCAGACTGATAAAAAGCTAACCGTGGAAGGTCGGCCTTACACACTAAAGTGAAGTGTCAGAGCAGATCAGCAATTATTTAACATGATGAGCAGCGGAACTAAGCTACACAAATAAACAATGAATTCAAGTATCAATATCTACTATTTTATTTTTTCATTCTCTTTCTAAAAAATAATCCGATACTGACATATCCAAAAGCCAAAATCATAAGAAAGAAAGAGGGAAATACGTAGTTGCTGCGACACTGTTCAATCCTCATAAATTATTAATAAATATTTAGTTCGCAGCTAATAAGGAACAGCGAAAGTGGGGCGCCAAGCGCCATTTTAGAAATTATCTTCTCCAATGGTAAAATCATCACGAATCTTTTGTAATTTTACAACCAAATCGTCCACTGAAACCTCACCATGCACTTTGTTATCACGTGTACGGACGTTCACAGTTCCCGAAGATCTCTCCTTCTCGCCAACAACCAAGATAAAGTTGAATTGTGCCAATTGTGCATTGCGGATCTTCTTATTCATGGTATCGCCTGCATCTAGATCAGCTTCAGCCATAAATCCAGCAAGGTGAAGCCGATTTCTTACAGATTCCGCATACTCATCGAATGCGGGTCCAACAGGCACAACCATAACTTGCCGTGGAGATAACCAGAATGGCCATTTACCCGCGAAATTCTCAGTTAGAATGGCAATCATCCGTTCCACAGACCCTAGAATTGCTCGATGAATAATCACAGGGCGTTTCTTTTCACCAGATTCCGAGACGTATGAAAGATTGAATCTGGAATATAAAGAAAGAAAAATGTTTTTTGGTTGATTAGAAATCAGATCTGAGGAAAATAGAAAATGCTTAGAATTCAGTAAAGTGAGGTATTTTTCAAAATCAGGGAACCCATCTAGTGAAGTGCTATGAAAAATGGACATACTGCAATCCATTTTTGTCTAACGTTTAACTATTCAAGTTCGTGGAAGCTATGAAAAACCCTACCTTATTGGTAACTGGAAATCCAATTGAACTGTAGCACATTGATGAGCTCGTTTCAATGCATCTAGAATAGTAATATCAATTTTCGGTCCATAAAATGCTCCATCACCGGGATTCTCCTTCCACGGCAATCCAAACTCATCCAAAGATTCAGCCAAAGCCTTCTCCGCCTCATTCCATTGCTCTATATCACCGAGGAATTTCTCAGGGCGTGTAGATAATACCAAATTGAAGGAGAACCCGAAAATGGTGTAGACATGCCGTAAAAAGTCCAACGCGCCCATCATTTCCGATTTGATTTGTTCTGGTGCACAGAAAATATGCGCGTCATCCTGTTGGAAACGTCGAACTCTTGTCAAGCCAGTCAAAGCCCCAGACAATTCATTCCGATGTAATACACCAAAATCAGCCATTCTCAGCGGCAGCTCCCGCCACGATCTTGTACGATTGTCAAACATCAGACTGCATAAAATGGGTTTTTATCAGTTGTGACCTTGAATAAAATACATTTCAACTTACCAATGACCTGGACAGTTCATGGGCTTCAAGGCAAATGTCTCTTTCTCAGCATCAAACGAGAACATATTCTCAGCATAATGCTGCCAATGACCAGATGTCTGCCACAATTTCACATTGTATATGTTCGGTGTAATGACTTCCTGGAAACCTCGTTTCCTATATTCTGCCTTGATGAAATTCATTAATGTATTGTAAATATGAGCTCCTCGCGGTTGGAAGAAACAAGATCCTGGTGACAACTCATGGAAGAAGAACAATTCTTGCTCCCTGCCAATTTTCCGGTGATCACGTTTTGCAGCCTCTTCTTGGACCTTCTCCCATTCTTTTAATTGCTTAGGATCGGGAAATGAAATGCCATAGACACGTTGTAAGCTTTCAGCGTCTGCTTTGCCTTCCCAATAGGTGGACGAATTCTATTCGTACCCAGAAATGTTTTAAAATTTCATTTATATGGATAGCTTCGTAAAACATCATCTGCTTTTACCTTTGTGATTTTTAGAGCTTTGACTTTTCCAGTATGTCGCACATGAGGTCCTCGACATAAATCAATCAAGGGTCCACATTTGTAGACTGTCGTAGTATCCGTGTCGACTTTTTCGTTCAAGATTCGCTGCTTGAACTCATTGTAGCGGAACATTTCGAGTAAATCGGATTTTTTCATCTCTAGCCGCTCAAAAGGCTGCTTCTCCTTAGTAATTTGCTTAACAAGGTTTTCCAAGGCGGGGTAATCATTTGTGGAAATCTAAAACATGTAAAAATGATAACGTATCAATGAAGCGGAAAACATTTTTTCGTTATTCCATTAATGATAAGATACGACACAACCGAACAACAAATATACCACCATATGAACTGTGCTTATCTCCTCTTTCTTTATCTCTACGAAACCATGACATGACATGATGAATACGTTGCTTTTCGTTTCAGTTACAATACTGAGTACTCACCCCTTCGCCGTCGATGAACATATCGTAATAGAAGCCACATTCAATTGGTGGCCCGTAACATAACAGCCCTCCATAAATTCTCTCCATCGCCTCACCCATGATATGAGCCGAACTATGCCAAAACACTGCTTGCGCTTCAGGATCGTCGAACTTCAGGAGCTGCAATTTGCAATCTTTCTCGAGTACTCGATCCAAATCCCACAGTTCGCCGTTTACTTTAGCGATTACTGTATTATCAGCAAGCCCTTGACTTATTCCCTTTGCAACATCGTACGGGGTCGACTGCCAGGCAGTAGCATCAATTTGTTTACCATCCGGCAAGGTTACTTTGATTGGAGTCTTTGGCTGTGCTTCTAGAAAAGCCGCGTATTCAGTTTTGCATTTTTCCCATATCGCATTGCGATCATCAATGTACTTGGGCAAGGGGCTCAATTCTTTAGCTGAAAAAAAGATCAAATCAAAAGATAAGCAAAAGCAATATGTTATAAGAGATCCGACTAAGAAATAATAAATACTGGACGAACTATGAGGACACAATATCGCAAGGCGAATTTTCAAATGGAAAGTCAAGCATTGGTCGATCCTATCGACAAAAGATACCACATAATATGAGCAAAATCACCAAACATTGAAATGGGCGGAAACGTATTAAAAGGGTAGAAACCCCACCTCAAATTTAACTTATTGAAGCGTTTATATGAGAAAACGATCACTTTCAATATATTAGGAAAAATAGGAAAGATTTTCCAGCAAAATTAATAAGGAGAGTAACGCTCCGTGGTATTGTAGAGAACATGAACATAATTATAATTAAATCATAAGTCGCCAGGAGCCGATGGAATTACAGCCGAATTGGTTAAATATGGAGGCGACCAGTTACACCAAGTGGTTCATCAACTTGTGCTCAAGGTATGGGACAGCGAATCAATGCCTGACGATTGGCAGCGAGGCATAATCTGTCTCATACATAAAAAGGGAGATATGACACAGTGCAGCAATTATAGAGGTATCACGTTGCTGAGTACCATCTATAAGATATTCTCCACTATCTTGCTAGGCCGGATAGCCCCATACGCCCAGAACATCATTGGCCCATACCAAAGAGGCTTCACTCCAGGCAAATCAGCAACAGATCAGATTTTCTCTCTGCGGCAAGCGATGGAAAAACTGTTGGAATATGGACAACAGTTGCACCATCTGTTCATCGACTTTAAAGCCGCCTATGATAGCATAGCCAGGGTAAAACTGTACACGGCCATGAGAGAATTCGGTATCCCGACGAAATTAATAAAACTGACTAGGCTGACCCTGACCAATGTGCGAGGCCAGATAAAAGCAGCAGGATCACTCTCAAGACCATTCGACATCAACAACGGTCTACGACAAGGGGATGCGCTATCATGCGTCCTCTTTAACCTGGCCCTCGAGAAGGTGATCCGTGATGCTGAGGTGAATGCAAGAGGTACGATCCTCTTCAAGTCCACCCAACTACTGGCCTATGCTGACGATATCGACATCATGGGAAGAACCACCCGAGACGTTCAAACTGCCTTCATTCAGATCGAGCAGGCGGCGCGAGATCTTGGGCTGCACATCAATGAAGGCAAGACAAAATACATGGTGGCAACGTCAGCACCGAAGACGAATCAACCAACAACATCAAACCGCACTGGTCAAACACAAGCACGAACAAGAATAAGGATAGGGGAATACAACTTTGAGACCGTTGATAATTTCTCCTATCTAGGGTCGAAAATCACAACCGATAACAACTACGATGATGAAATCCGCGCACGGTTGTTGTCAGCCAACAGAGCCTACTTCAGCTTACAAAGACTGTTCCGCTCGAAACGTCTCACCATAGGGTCAAAGCTCTTACTGTACAAGACTATGATCTTGCCAGTCCTCATGTATTCCTCGGAAACTTGGGTTCTTAGCAAGAAAAATTGCGAACTCTTGGCCGCGTTCGAGAGAAGAATCCTCCGAAGAATTTTTGGCCCCCTCCATGAGGATGGACGATTCCGTAGCCTACACAATGACGAAATCTATGAGCGATACCATGACCGTCCGGTTGTGGATAAAATCCGGCTCAATAGGTTACGGTGGGCGGGTCACTTAATCCGTATGGATGAAGATGATCCCACCCGGAAAGTCTATAAGGGCAATATCTATGGTAGGAAAAGAAGACGAGGCAGACCCTGCCTAAGATGGAGCGATGGCGTGGGCCAGGACGCCAGACAGCTTTTAGGGATATCGAATTGGTGGACCTCGGCGCAAAACCGGGATGTCTGGAGTTCCTTATTAAGGCAGGCCTAGACCGGATACCGGTTGTTGCGCCGTTGATGATGATGATGATGAACATAATTATCCATTCCCTGAACTTCCCTTTCTTGATAAGTTTCCCGAAAACCTTGGAGATGTTCATGATAAGCAGAGAGAATGATTCCATCAAGATTTGAAGACGATGGAAGACCGTTATCAGGGTCAATGAGAGAGGAGGATAATGGATAAAGGTTGGAGCAAAATTAGATGGCTCTCAATAAGTTCACGAAAATCTAAATTAATTTCCTAGAAATTTCGTGCTCTTACTATGCTGCTGCTGCTTATTTGAAAATTACAAATAAATTCTGCTGTAATCATATGTTTCCATGTGTTAGTACATTTTCTGTATTGAATAAATTATGTTTTTACTAGAGTGATTCTCAAGAGGGCATTTATGTCATCTATTATATGGAACTAACTACTGAAATATCAAATAAAATCATAAGATTTTGCAGATTGTAGATTCTTGAAATCAACCACAAGCAGATGGAGCGGTAATCCAAACTCCAGACACTGATCCACAATGAACCAGAGAATGTTAATGTGATCAGTACGAGAGGATCCAGAACAGAAATCAGGCCCATTGAAAGATTTGCGATCAGCTGCATTAGAGTAATCGTTATTTTCGGCAGCTTCCGCTTTCCTTTCCAAACGCTACCCTGAACTCTTCGCACTTTGTCAAGATAATGAAGCTTCAAAGCTTACCCCTACTCGCAATCACATCTCTTTCAAATTGGCGGAAATAAGCATGCTAAGGGCCCCCGATACCTTTCTTGAAGAGAATGCCCACATTAATAAATAAACGTTTTCGATACCCAAAGTCGTAAGTGAGAAATCGGCATTTATCCCTAGGCGCGCTTCACGTTTCAATAGCAAGATAAGTTGCTAGCTTACACATTTGTATCCCTCCCGCGAGAATAACTTTTATACCACTAGGGGAGATTTCAACATCATCAAAGCTTCCACGGTAGAAAAAATAATCTGGAAATAGTTCTTCGAGAAAAGAACTGTGGCGAGTTACCGATAGAGAGCTTAGAGTGTTAGTGCCGTGAAAAGTAGCAAAAATGGCGTGAAATTCAATTTTTTTTTCTCAACTCTCTAGAATTTTTACGATAGTTATCTGTTCCGGCCAGTCGAATATGCACACCCAATTCAATTCGACTGATGCAGTTAATCAGAGGTCGCGCACACAAAACCCGGGCTGAGTTCTGCCTTCTTCTTTTGGTGTTCAAAGCGCATACATGCGGCGGTCAATTACCTGCTTTCCCGTTTTGCTCTAAACATTGTGCATGAAACGTATTTCGGTAGATTGGCTAATATTTTTATTTACATATCCAGAATTAGTCCTCGAAATATAGGTATCTGCACATTTACATAAAAAAACTAGCAGAAAGGCTACTTCATTTTTTAATGACTGCTAATGACTAATCACTGCAAAACATAAATTTCATTTAATTAGAAATTTTACTTCTGCTTACTGCGACATTTCTAATGATAGATGTTTTCCAAAGAATTGAAAACATTCATCATCATCATCAACGGCGCAACAACCGGTATCCGGTCTCGGCCTGCCTTAATAAGGAACTCCAGACATCCTGGTTTTGTGCCGAAGTCCACCAATTCGATTGAATTGAAAACATTCCCAGCCTAAAACCTGTACATGTGCCACTATATGCAATAATATGCTTTTAACTTGTAACATGAAGATCTTTTAATTGGGGTTCAGCTTCTAATTTAGCACCCATGACGTGTTTGCAAATTAATATAAGGGAGCAATATCTTCGGCCACGCTGATCCATATCCGAGGTGAGGCAGCGTCTGATGAGTTACCTCTGTCCTGGACGAAACGGTAGCCATCTGTACTTATTCTGAAGATGTTTTACACAACACAAAACAACTTCCTGAAAACCTGTTGATGGAATTGTTTCCTCCCAAGGGTATATGTTAATATATATTATTGTTAAGAAAACTGAAATTCAAAATTCAGCATGGAAGTCGCAAGTTTGGCGAGAGAGTCCGTTGAGAACTCCCCACAACATCGAGCACGTATGCAGAATGGTATATTTCTACATGGTTTAAACCAGTGTGCAAGTCCCATCAAGGGAAGGTGTGAAGGTTTGGATTCGATACTTGCCTAATCCAAATTTCATCCGAATATCACGGCTAAAAATCGGCTCACTATCAGCAAACAGCTTAATGTCATCTAAGTACATCAAGGGTGTCAGCTCACACTTAGCAATTTCGGCCATATTTGATTGCGAACCCATATCCTTTAGCATTATTCAGTAGCCATGAAGGGGATTCAATACCATGCAAAACCAAAGGAGACTCAACGAATCATCCTGGAAAATGGCCCTTCGTGTACGGATGGGCTCTGCGGTATTGGCACCCTCAGATGGACGCACTGACAAGGTGGTATGCCACCCTTCCATGACTGTCGAAAAATACTTTATTAGTTTGGGATCAATGCGATACAATTTGCAAATTTTTGTTCATATTGCTTTTTCTATCATTTCTCCCTGAATAGGTAATTTTACATGCGCGAAAGCCACGATTTCAGTTATTTTCATGGTTTGAAGAAATAAACAAAAAATGTTACCTCCCGCAATATGGCAATGCTTCATGATTGCGGATCCACCAATTATTTTTCAACAAGATAATGTTAGAATTGACATTACAAAGTTTTTTTCCAGTTAACCCGTTGGAGGTGCCGTCCCCACGTACTCGAGGAAGACGATCAGAACCAATTCTGAAAGTGAATCATCTGAAGTGCACTAGTATGAATGCTGAACCTGTACACAGTGCAAAGCAGTACCGCTGTGCCAATCACGGCAGAGCTCAGATTGTAGCCTCCAAATCAATCTGTGTTCAACAAGGACCGTGAAATACTACCTACACGGCATAATTGATAAGCAGTACTTCAGCAGAAATAAATTGAAGTTCTCGGTTTCTCTGCAAGCCTCCAAAACAAAATATTATTGAAAACTTTTGGGGTCATCTTTCAAAACCCAAATGAATTAAAAACAACTACTTTAAAAATTACATAAAAATTTGCAAAAAGAAGAATAGAGACTCAATAAAATACCAAAATATCATGAGGTGGGTTTGGTTGCCTAAATTCCATTCTACAATGGCAAAAATATAGTGTCTTATCTTTTTACCCTATATGGCATATGGTGGCAACGCCAGCACCGAAAACCAACCAACCAACATCAAACCGCACTGGTCAAACAGGAAGAATAAGGATAGGAGAATACAACTTTGAGACCGTTGATAATTTCTCCTACCTAGGGTCGAAAATCACAACCGAAAACAGCTATGATGATGAAATCCGCGCACGGTTGTTGTCAGCCAACAGAGCCTATTTCAGCTTCCAAAAACTGTTCCGCTCGAAACGTCTCACCATAGGGTCAAAGCTCTTACTGTACAAGACTATGATCTTGCCAGTCCTCATGTATTCCTCGGAAACTTGAGTTCTTAGCAAGAAGAATTGCGAACTCTTGGCCGCGTTCGAGAGAAGAATCCTCCGAAGAATGTTTGGCCCTCTACATGAGGATGGACGATTCCATAGCCTACACAATGACGAAATCTATGAGCGATACCATGACCGTCCGGTTGTGGATAAAATCCGGCTCAATAGGTTTCGGTGGGCGGGTCACTTAATCCGAATGGATGAGGATGATCCCACCCGGAAAGTCTATAAGGGCAATATCTATGGTAGAAAAAGAAGACGAGGCAGAACCTGCCTAAGATGAAGCGATGGCGTCGGCCGGGGCGCCAGACAGCTTTGGGGATATCGAATTGGTGGACCTCGGCGCAAAACCGGGATGTCTGGAGTTCCTTATTAAGGCAGGCCTAGACCGGATACCGGTTGTTGCGCCGTTGATGATCTTTTTACCCATCTAAAATGGTGCTCAGAGGTGGCGGTGTGGAAGACGAGGCGGCAACCCTGTCCGCCAAAGCAAAACCAACTGGCCGAGGAAAACCGGTGGTGGCACCGCGAGACGCTGTACTCACTTTGGCTTGCCGACCGTGATGCAGTAGGCGAATGCTCCAAAGAGCTAATCAGGGCGATCAGACCCGAGCTCGGTTGTTTGCGGTTGGCCCCCTAGTGGGAGTTTCATGGGGATTGTGGTGATGCTCAAGCGAGAAGAGACCTTCGGGCCTCTGCGTGGTGTTGCGTTTCAACACGGGTGTGGTAGTCTTTAGTTCGATAGAGATTTAGGTAGGTCTTGCATCCACCAGTATGAATGCTAAGCCATGCACTTGGTATAGACTGGTACCGTTGGTGCTTGTCACAGCGGGGCTCTGATTGTGGTCACAAAATCACTCCGTGTCCTAAGAAGACCGTGGGATTAAGTCTTCCAGACAGGTGCTCACGTAAAACCCTCAAGGACTTCGAATGCTTTGAATTACTCGATTTATTATACCGGAAACCCTTATTTTTTTACGATTTCTCCAAAAACAGGAGGTGCCCTATCATTTTTACCGCCACTGAAAATACAGAACTTTGAACGCAGAAGTTAGCATGTCTGACAGCGCGGATTCTCAATGAGACAAAGGCAAAAGGGATCCTAAGGGTCAAAAGAAGTTTGCCGACAGCCATCAACTTGAATTGATTATATTCCCAATTAAGTAACTTAAGATAAATAACTAGATCCGAATTAAAGTCACGATAATGGTTGTCTCAAGGAGACAGCACGATGAGCCTACTCGTCGTAAAGATTTGATAAAACGTGACAAAAAATTGAGTCACTTTTGAAATGATGAAAAACTCAAGAGATATGACTGCAGAAAATCTGCCCAAAAGAATATTCTTTAACAGAATATAACAAAATTGGAAAACCTGGGATAGATGCAAAGAAAGCGCGGACGCGGGATCACATTGGCTAGAGGTCTATAGGGACCCTAACGAAGTTTGTTGCAGTAAATTAATGAAGGCTCTCCTCACTTACTCAGAACTATCAATGGAACTAGGGAGGCTGATGTAATAATGTCAACTTACCCTTATTATCGCCACCACCGCCGCCAGATTGTTTCTGTTTCTCCTTCTTCATTTTTGAAGCCTGCAATCAGAGAAGAATCCCAATTAGACAATAAATTCGTCCTGCCTCCAAGCTATTATCGGCAACCACACACAGAAACAATCAAACATGCATCGCTCGCTAGCCAATTTCAAGTTTGAAGCAATATTTATTTCACTTAACATCCAAAACACTCCGAACTGCTTGAGATCTATCGAAATTGTGTGGAGTTTCTAAGAAAGTGACTAATTTATCTGAACTGCAATGACGCAATAATTTCGATAAGTTTCAATGAGAGTTGCAGTTTTGGAGTGTGAGTCCTTCTTCATTCACAGGCCATTTACAAGACGGTTGCCGTGCAGGACCAGAACCAAAACATGTGCGCTTAAAAACACTGACCAAGGTTGCAAAAGTATTCCTGTGTGTGGTGAGCCGTCTTGGAAGTGCAGCGAATATTAATTCACTGTCGACACGCGATAGAATCGACTTGGTTTGCCAACAGCGCAGCGAAGCCGAAATAATATTCATGACTTGCACAAATTCACACACGAGCCTCTTCTTTGCTTTTTAATATAATATAGTTAAAATTTCACCATGCCTTCTCGTTCTTTAAGTTTAAATTTTGCAATTCCGGCACCACGTTGTCAACCATCTTTCGCTTTCGTATACAAAAAAGAGAATTAGAGACGGAGCAAGACGACGAAACGTCAAACGTTTCGCCGAGAACGAGACATGTGGTTTGAATCATTGATTAAGACACTGTCACAGATCTAGGATTACAAGCGAAAGACGAAAAGTGATAAAAATCAATCAATTTCATCCATTCTGCATTGAAAC
Source organism: Hermetia illucens (assembly GCF_905115235.1). Classification (NCBI taxonomy): domain Eukaryota; kingdom Metazoa; phylum Arthropoda; class Insecta; order Diptera; family Stratiomyidae; genus Hermetia; species Hermetia illucens. Next base: position 140,972,838 of record NC_051849.1, on the reverse strand, counting down.
CGGTGATAGGGAATCAATACGCCGAAAGCAAGGCAAAAGGAGGCTTCTACTGAATACACTTCACCTTGTTATTTTTCTTCGGCATTATGGGGCCGAGTTTCGCGTTTTCGACCCACTCGAAATGAGAAAGTAGAGTGCATCAGTTAATGCCTAAATGTGGGAAAGTACACCAATGGTAGGATATTTATAAATTTTGAAAAAATACGCACGAAACACTCCCGGCTAAACTGTACAGAAGCAACTTAGCGCATTATGAAAACTACGGAAGAAACCGGAGGCAGTACTAGACTAATGTAACACCTAATGCGCGCGCACTTCTGGGGGAAGCACCACTTTCTGAAGCTACTTCGTTTGAAATAATGAATGCTGCTCCACATTGTCAAATTAGCGCTAAATAAAACCAAAAATCAACTTACTTTGGACCCCCACATTTAGTCCAAAGAAATTGTATAACCAATTGTATATTCATTTCATATGCCGACTAAAGGAAGTTATATTTCAAATTGAATAGTTCAATATTATAACTGTAAGCGAAACAGAGAAAGGAAAATGTTTCGATCATCACGAAAAAAGTAAATAACGGACAACGTTGTCCACTAACATCTTCATAGCATTTTGTTATTTTTGTTTCCTTTTTATTTTGGCCTTACCATTGTAGCGGTCTTCCACGTCCTTATCATCTAAAATAAGCCATAAACAAATAGTTACCATATTTTTATAATGTAATATAATCCAGCAGCACCAATGTCTTTTATTTTAAAAAATTGGAATAACCGGAATAAAGGTTTTGTGTTCATCTTATGTGAGAAACTTTTTACGCACATTTCGCCAGTCTTATATGGCTAAACACCCAAAATATTTCTTCATATTTTTCCAAACTACAAGATACAAGATAGATAAGATATACAAGTACCTATTAAGGAGGTCATCCCGTGTGAAGGCCGTTTTTTACCTTTTTTTGAAAAATTATTTTAGAGGAGTGGATAGAGATAGAAACGTGATTTTTTCACCATATGTTTACTGATATCTCTAGTATATGTGATAAATTTTCAGCTTGATATCGTAGCTAGTTTTTGAAATACGTGTCAATTTATGCACCCATGTCCAAAAAAAGGTGTTTTTCTGTGCCACGCTAGAGGGCGCTGTGTTCATCTGATGAAAAAAACTAAATGGCATTTTAATGTGGATAAAATTTTACGGTCCGCAAACTAGGATAATTAGAAAATATTAAAAGGTAAATTTTTGGTGGGCTTTTAAACTTAATTTTTTGGATTTTGGCGTTTTTTACGGCTTTTTTTATGAATAAAAAAAAAACGACCCATCCGATTGCAATTATCCTAGTTTGCCGACCGTAGAAATTTGAAGTCGTGAAAATTTCAAAGAATTTGATTGGATAGATTTTGAGCTATGGTGGCAGCCGATTTTCAAGATGCAGTTTCGAGAAAAACGCATTTGAAAATTTAAATGTGATTATCAACAGTAAAATTTTAACTCACCATTAATCTGCTATACCTAGTCCGTAGAGAGCACCCTCCGTTTCTTCAAAAAAGTCTTGTAAGCCCGATTGTTGCTCTCTGGTTTCAATTCTGGCACTTTTAGCGAGGTCAGTCGAGCGTCGTTCGGGACGCCAAATTCGCGCTTCATTACAGCGGTCGACATAAACCTGACATATGTGACCAACTTGACATCCCATTGTCACTAGGATTTTGAGAATGCCAATGAGTCCTTCATTGAAAATAATTACAGCAGGAAAAGTGGCTATTTCTACGACCTTGGCCCCAGAATGAAGGTGTTTAGGAGCGAAACTCCAAATCAATGCATTTAACGACTCATTGTTATTCTGGGTCTCTGCTCCTAAACACCTGTTCAAGAGATCATCTCGTGACAAATCTTCGTAGATTGTCAGAGTGAAATTATGCGGTGTTTCCAACGATTAATTAATTGAAATAATAAAACTTGTTGTTTCTTTTTCGTTGGTGTGGGTATTTATTCTTGCAAATACCGATATATTAACGAAAAAGAAACAACAAGTTTTATTATTTCAATTCGTAGATTGGTTTGATGACTGTTTGAACTTCTTCAGTCAAAGATGCCTTCTCGTGGTGGAAACTATCCACTTCTCCTTTAGCTTCCGCTATGCGCCATTTGCACCAACTGTCCTCGCCTGCTGGTCAATTTTGATGCTGAGGATTTTCGTCTGTAGAACATTTATGGAAGAAAGTTACCCAAATTTCTTGCTTCATTCCTTCTATCGAGTTTACGTATCGCCGAATAGCTAGCCCAAAAAATGTAGTGAGGTGGTTAATAACCTTATCACTAAGTTTTCCACCCCCTTTTCCACCAATGCCTTTGTGATTCTTCTTTGCATTTCTAAGCCGCGTTCCCATTCTTTTCTCGACATGTCCTACGCATTCCTTTTTTACTACCATGTATATTTTATCATTTGCAGAAATTTGTAGAAATACCGGAGAAAACTCCAGCAGAATCCAATATACAATATACAAAACTTGTCGCAATTGGAACATCCATGTTCATGCTTGCTAAAGTTTCTTTATTGATGTTGATGCGAAGTCCTTTTTCTTCTCTGATAAGTATCGCTTCCCATGAAATACTCGTTTTTTAGTGCGAGCATGACGTTGAACGTTAAAGCGATCTCCCTTCGTACGATCCATTTAAACAAATCACTGAATACACAAACAGCACAATACTTACAACAAAATATACCTGAGTATAGCTTGAAAGCCTTTCAGTGCTCATTCTAGACTGGATTATCCTTGTTATTCCAAACAGCAAATAAGTTTAGACAATTGATTGGTTTTCCATCTTTTCATATTTATACCTGTGTTCGAATTTATAAGGCTCAGGTAAAAAACTAACAGGTAAAAAAAGATTCGATGCTCTTTCTCATCGAGTACTCTAGCCGCGCTGCAAACTCCTTACCTGTTTAACACTGTAATTTCTGAACGACTCGGAATATCGGAAAATCCCTTTGCCCACATATTCTCCACTATATATAGATACAATTCATGCAAAAAAAAAATCGATTTCTCCAAACCGACACTCGGGATGCCCCCCTTAAAGACGTAGATATTATGTTCACTCTACTGTATTATATATGCATATAGATAAATTGATCACAAACGTACTTCCAATTTACTTCGTGCATGAAAGTATACATATGTATATATAAAGTACGTATATTGAATACCGCTTGTTCAATGTACAAATATATTTATCTGAATTATCTGGAGTAATTGATATTGATATATAAATGATTAAAAACTAAAACAAAATGTTTGTGTGTATGTGTATGATGACGTCATACACGTTTTACAATGCACGAAATTCACCCAAAATGTAAAAGTTTCACCTTCTTCTCTTGTTAATAATAGTTGGATTTCCTTCAAACTTTCCAAAGTTATGCCTCATATTATCGCAGTAACGGAGGTTTCCGGCTAAATTTTTAAAATATGCTAATATACTATGGTTAATATTATATGTACAGATATCGGATCGGGATGTATTTTGAAGCTTAGATTTCGTTTAGATACTCCACTGTAATTTTTTTTTTCAGATTTTTCGATTGAATAGTCGTTTGTGTCACACAAAACCTAAAAAATATGGACCGATGATATTTCCTACTCATACAAGATAACACTAATGTGGTAATTGCTAAATAACTACTGTCGGATTTTCAGGAGCCCAAGTTAATGATTTTTCTTGTTAATATCGTCGTACGGAAGGTCGCGGTTCAAATCTCGTTAGCGGCAGTGGGATTTGTGTCGTGATTTGACGCCAGATACCAGTCGACTCAGCTGTGAATGAGTACCTGAGCCAAATCAGAGTAATAATCTCGGGCTGCTGACCACATTGCTCCTACAGTGTACTGTAATGCTCTAACACACTTCAAGGCCCTGATCCAATATGGATTGTTGCGCCGACGATTATTATTGTTAATATCGTCGTTTAAGTAAAAATAAACTTCTGAAATGGTAATTTTTTATCAGAACAACCACTACCATTTTTCAATGATGCGCCATCGAATCGGACAAAAATATATGGCAGCTCGTACCCTAAACCTGATGTCTGACTGGAAAATGGCTCTTTCTTTTAGTTAAAAATTGTCGTTGGCTCAACAATTCAATTGGATCTTGACCTTGAAGCGCATTAGAGCACTTCATTCAAGAACATAACGGTACACTCCGTCATTATTACCCTGGGTTTACTCATCGCATCTGAGTCGACTGGTATCCGACATCCAGTTTGGACAGAAATATTTCTACTACCAGTATTGCTGTAGTTCTTGTTATATTTTTTACTTTCCCGTAAGCGTAGTTATCAAATTTCAAATTGTTTCTAACAAAAACCCTTTAATATGATTCTTATGTAGCCAATGATTACGGAAGACGCCTTTGGGTCTTCGTCTTCGTGGTATGTTAACATCATTAGTATTTCCTAAACCAGTTTTGGGAAAATCCTAGTTGAACCCCAAGGAAATTTTAAGTTTAAGTTATCATTCACTTTAACCATGTTTTTTTTTTAAATTGTGAACTGTAAGTTATATTTTAAAATTACTTTAGAATGGTGTTAAAAAGTCATAGAATACGACAACATTTTTATAGACTTAAATTAGAAGTACATGAAAACTGACAGCTGCCTAAGTTTCTTTAGAATCCATTTAACCCCGTCTGCACTGAACGTAATCTTTCTTACTTAGGTTAAATTCTGTTTGCATTTTCTCTTCTGTTTCTTTTTCGTTAAACAATTTTCTTTTCTGAAACTAATCGCGGTCATCGATTTTTTAATAATACAGGAAGGATTTAGGAATTTTGAGAGAAATCAGCGAAGCAGCTTCTCGATGGCGGGGTATGCACAGTTTAGAACAAGAAGAGGAGATTCGCCTCCCCGTGCATTACTCGAAATTGTATGGTTGAAGAAAAGCGTTACACATGTTTAACGTTCTTCGATCGCAAAAACCATCTAGGCGCCGTTGACACACCGCCACACTAAAACATGAACAACAAGGGCCATGTTAACTACCTAGCACCTACCCCGCGAATACGCAATGATATTCTGTGTATCCCCTGATTTGTTCTTCCTGTGTGTAGTCTTCTTGGTCCAGACCACAGTAGATCTACTATAGGCAGTACCCTTACTAAAATGACCCCACTTGCGAATGTGCTTGCAGAAGCTTATCTGTACACATCAGAGACGCTAAATAAGGAAAAGGCATAATCTTCGTCAAATCGTATTGGTAAGAGAGAGATCGGTGGGCTTTTGCTATTTTGGTACTACGGCGTGCTCACCCATATAGCAAAAAGTTGTTTCACGTATTCACTTGTACATAAGCAAAAACTTGCCAAGCTCACCAATACATTGGCAAGTCCGGGCGGAATGTCAAACACAGCTGATCCGATTTTCGTTACATCTCGCTCATGCTCAAGGGCAAAACAATTTGAAATCGTGTGTACTCGCACTGATTTCCCCCCTTGAGGAGCAAGGGGGAGTGTGGTAGCTGTCTAGTATCTAACTGTGGTCCAGACATAAAGTGAAGATTTGCTCTTCGCAAGAATGCTGTGTTCTCTGTAAGAAATACAGTATGTAGGGAGAAGACGTGGCTTAAGTTTTTGGTTCGGAAATGGGTTCGATGGGGGCAGAGAATCGAGTTCGGTGGCGCTGATGTGAGGGAATAATATTTTTCAGCGTTTACTTCACTACGACCGAACCTATGCCTGGTTTCCGGGAAGAACTCGGCGCTTGTTTATTAAATGGTTATTAGGGCAGAACTTATCATCTTAAATATCGTTCGAATTCTGGCATTTGTGCCTTCTAGTTGGGACGTGGTTCAGAATGCAACGATGCAGGTTACTGGAAAATTACACGGTGATTGCGAATGATGGTCACATTAAGGTGGGCCCAGGGGTTTATTGTTGTTCTGGATCAATGGAGAAATTTGTACGATTATTTGCTGTTGATTCGAAATATACGATCATTGGGGACCTCTTGAGGCATGCGGATAATGTTGCGGCTCTAATCGGCACACGCTCGATCGTACAAGTCCATCGTACACTATAAATTGTAATGCAATGAGATAGATAGATTGGTGAGCACAAATTGCCTTCAGCTGTGGAGAAAACCAAAATGGTCGTCCTCTGAAAGTGAAAATACTCGGCACCACAGTTAGATACTAGACAGCTACCTCACTCCCCTTTGCCCCTCAAGGGGGGAAATCAGTGCGAGTACACACGATTTCAAATTGTTTTGCCCTTGAGCATGAGCGAGATGTAACGAAAATCCGGTCAGACATACCACCCGGACTTGCCAATGGATTGGTGAGATCGGCAAGTTTTTGCTTATGGCGAAGTGAATACGTGAAACAACTTTTTGCTATATAGGTGAGCACGCCGTAGTACCAGAATAGCAAAAGCTCGCCGATCTCTCTCTTACCAATACGATTTGACGAAAATTATGCATTTTCCTTGTTTAGCGTCTCTGATGTGTACAGATAAGCTTCTGCAAGCACATTCGCAAGTGGGGTCATTTTAGTAAGGGTACTGCCTATAGTAGATCTACTGTGCTCGGCACTATGATAGACTTGAAAATAAGTTTCTTCGACGTTGTTTGGCAATGAGCGCCTTCTCTTTTATTCTGAAGAGTATGCTGGTACCTTCAGAAAGCAGATGTACCGGAAGCGCCGGCGATTACAAGGAAGGAAAGGGAAAACATTCAGAATACAATTGATTTTCGATTTTCACTCATCAAATTATTTGTTGACGGCGCGATGGTTGAGAGGTTAAAGCCTCTCGATCTCTTTTCTCTGGATTCAAATTCCCAATTGTCGTGAATGTTTGTGTTTGTCTTGTGTAGTAAAATTTTGGGAGAGAAAAACATATTTTTTGCATTTGAGAGAGGATTCATAGAATCCAAAAGCAGGCGCTCCGAATTCGCACGGAGCAGAGGGGAAATGGAAAGCGATTTCATTGGAAGCGAAGAAGCATAAAGATGCGCATAAGTTTTGTACGAATTGTGTTGTTGCAGGCCAATCTATATCAAAATGTACCTCTCGAGAATTCAAGCACAATTTTCGCAAATATAAAGTGGTGTCTTGTCTGTGAGTGTAATGCGAACTTCTATTTGATTTGTGATTTCACTTTTGAAAATGCAAGTGCCTTTTTCAGCTGTGAATTTATCATAAACTTGGATAAATGAACGTATAATTACAATGTTATGCAGAAAAAACGCTAGTTATATTGTATATAATGCAAAATACTGTAAAACTTAACCACATTATCATTGCTTACTACGTACTTATTTTCATTTCCAATTGCATAATATTTTCTCCCATACTCTATACATTCATATATACCTAAAAGTACAGGCCTACTAAGCATATGTAAATTTTGTATAAATTAGGAAACAAGAATTTAGAAATATATAGTTCGTCATAATTATTGAAGCTGAACAGGACGTGTTTAAATCTTGTGGAGTTTAGGCAATTGCTGCTCCTAAAATTGGTTGGCCTGGAGTTCGGCACTTTAGCTGCTCCGACTTTCCATAAACTCGTATAGAGAGAAGGCAAGATAAAGAGGCTAGGATCGGAGGGGGCACAAATACGACCCTTGGGAAGTATCATTGGACTGGTAACATCACAATAGCCATACTAATTTTACATGCATTCATTTTTCACTATTTGATGAAAAAGTACTTACAAAAATGCGCAATAATTTTCTTTGACCATATGAATTCAAGCCGATGCTGTGTCTGACACACCCCATGCTGGATAGTATTATATGAATATTCTCATAGCAAATGTATGGAAGAATTCTCTTGTGTCTGCCACGTTCAGTGCTGGACACACTACCTACTGGATATTACGAATACTTGCGTTGTGCTGGACATGATAGCTGTAGGAAGGTATGAATGGAGCTTCAGATGTACTGTGATGTGTGGTTTGGGGTCTTGATGTGTGCGGATTAAATTTCTCAATCATTTACAAATCTGTACTTTCTGCCTATTAGATATCTTGAAGCACGGCGTCAGTTATTGTTTTTACATTTTTAATGTAGAAATTAAGCTAAAGAGACCGAGAAAAAATACTTAATATATTTTACGTGGAATTGGTCTGAAATACAGCTCGTCCCGTAGTTTGGAGACGCTCTCGCTTTCCATCCGTTAATTTCTTAAAACTTTACATGCTGTGTCAGTTATTTCTCTCCAATACTGTAGCTTTCGCACTACGCCATCAACTCATTTCTGCAGGTTGGCGTATCATATATTTTACAGTTTAGAAACATCCGATATTCATGGAACACAACGAGTACGAAACACTCGGCGGGGAGCAGGCAAAAGCAACGATTCAGCACTTGCCGGACTTTGGGTGAAATCTCCTACCCACACAAGCGCACGAGCGAGTTTCATCGACCGGAGGCGTGGCCACATCCAGCCAGCTGGTTATCGCGTCCCTTGATGGAATCTCCCGCACGACATCGACTTACTACACGAGACGGAAGTAGTGCGTCGGTGAAAATTCCATTTTCTTCACGACTTGAGGCGTAAAGTAAGCGGTTACGCTGAAAATCCGGAGTGGAAATCGTACAATACAGATTGCAGGCATTGTCGCATAGTTTTCCGCATTTGCCGGGAAATGAGCACGTTGCCGCCCTTACTCATTGCGGCGCGTAGCAGTACACGGTCGTAGCGTCATCGCTTCTCAGCTGTTTCCCGCCACCAGCCACTGGCCGTCGTCATTCAGCCATTCAGCGGGCTAGTCGTCGCTTGCTTGAGCCGACGGAAGAGTGCTGAAGTCATCTCGCGTTGTACAGCGTCGCCGTGTGATTGATTTGAGAGTGCGTTCCGTATTTTTGCGAATTTTCCAAGGTGAATTCCCAGAGAAAAGTCGATTTTCGTGAAGCAATCAGCAGGTAGAGTGCCCCCGGTGAGATTAGTGGAAGAATCGCGAACGGAAGTGGTCGAAATCGTTGGGAAAAAGCGGAAAATCGGAGGAGGTTTGCGCTTTGCTGGTGTGTGTCGCTTTTCACGCTCCCGTAGCGCTGTGCCCGCGGCCGTAGTAGCCGCCGTAGTTCGTTCATTGACGTCGATCTGGTTGCGGCCGCATTTGGAAGTGTGTGAAGTGCCGTCGCCGCTGTCACGGCTGAAAAGGGAATTGTGTGGATGTGTGCGTTTGTGTGCATTTCTCCAGGCAGTTGTGTCCGTCGCCACTGAGCCAGGCAGGGAAGAGCGGCCGCCGCATCTGTGGAAAAGGCGGTAGCCGAGCGCGCGTTTTGAAAAAATCTGTGAAAACAAACTCGAAGCGAAGGAGCGCGAAAACAGTTGCGGGTGTCGCAGGACCAAGGAAAACAGCAGTTTACGTTGAGGATTCAGCTGGGAGCAGAGGCGAGCCGATCGGATTGCATGCGACCGTGTGTGCGGCGAAAATAGTGAAATTTTAAGTAGATCTGCTGGCCAGAGCCGAAATCGGCAAGTCGAGTGTTTTGAAGTGTTGTGCCTGGCGTGAGTGGAAAGCTGTGCCTGGCGCACCTGATTCCGGCAAGAGTGCAGAACCTTTGCGCGTGCGACTCGTGAGCGGTTTGTTAGCCACGGCCCTTCTGACTTTGTGCATTGTTTAGGAGTGCGGACGGAGGTCCGCGTGCGTGACAGTTGGTGACTTTGTGTGGCAGCAGAGTGCGATCTGTGTGCGGTGACAATCGGGTGCGCGTTAAGGAATTGAAATGTCCGCGGTATTCTGCAAAACGGAGGAGGAAATCATCGTGGACACGGGAGACTACAATAGCGACGAGGCGGACGATAGTATACGGTGAGTACTAGTGGGAAGGAGTGGTGCATGCGCGGTGAACGGTCTGGTGCGGGATGAGGGCCTACCAGGGACTGGAGTGACCGCTGCTGCGGAGATGAGGCAGTTGGCGCGCGATGCTGAGTGCCCGTGCACTTGGTAGCGGTGCGGATGCGACCCGTGCCACCCGCGGGTCCACGGGCTGGCATTCGATATCGATTTTCAGGCGTTGTCGAGGGGAGGCCGGTGGCGCCCCGAAACGCATCCGAGGGCGTTGTGTCGGCGTATGCGCTATGTAAACAAGGCGACAGCAGCTGGGCGGCAGAAAATGAGGATAGTTCGACAGTTGTGCACCCGGACTGGGGGAGAACGGGCAGTTGTGCTACGTAGATGGGGGTTTGGGTTGTGCTTTCGGCGTGGATGGGGCAATAATTCCTGGAATTCTGTTGTCAGGCGATCGACCATAAACTTCGAACACATGTGCACGTACTCCACGCTCCGGTCGCCACATTGTCAGCTGCGACGATGCCGGACGCCGTACGATAGGCACTGGGTGAGTGTGTGCGTATTATGCATGAGTTCCGGCATTGCCAATGCGACGCGCCGTAAATTTCCCAGGCAAAAAGTAGTTGGGCACACATGTTCCCGGGAAATTTTTAATCCCTGCCGGCTGATTTTCACATGAAGAAGTCTAGCCGTCAGCTGTTGGTTGCAATTGGCATTTCGCAGTTTCTCAATTTGTACGGCGCTGTTGCCCTGGGGCAGGCATTTCCCTATTTGCAGAAGGCGTGCTGTGAATCACGCCAAAAATTGGTCATAGAAAATTCACTGGAAATATTTTGTAGATAGCCTGTCGCGTCGGATCGGAATGTTTGTTTGTATTTTTTGCCTACTGGAAGGGAATGATATGACGTGTTGTGCTGTTGATAGTCCGGAACTCCAATTGGAACTTTTGAAAGAGGCCTCGCCAGCATGTGTGGGAAATTCCACTCGTTGCGATCAGATGGCCGGAATTGAGTCAGCTGACGCACGGCGGCCGAATTGATGTGAACCACGTGAGCCACGGTGGATGCGACAATGATCGGCTTTCGGGCTGATATCTCGGCCATTCATACAATCTACTGGCGGCTCATCAGCTGGTAATTGTTATTTTCTTTTGACGCTCAGCAATGAATGGGTGGGAGGTTTTGGTTTCTGTGAATTTGAAGGTAATGCAATGGAATGAAAGTTGCTCAACTGCAGGTTGGACCTCAGCTGGTGTTTATAGTTAATCATTTTGGGTGACTAATTTTCGACCTCTCACACTCCAATGTTGTGAGTGGCTTGGGAACTTGCCGTAGTTTTTTTAAGCTATCTGGAGGGAAAGGACCATGATATGATAATTGCTAACACTGGTATGCAGCAGTGAATCTCAGATTTCAGGACCCTCAGCATCATCAAAGGCAAAGTACAGGAATCTTGAATAGTCCATCTGAGAACAAAAAGAATCATTGCGCATTGATAACAATAAATTTGCTTTTGAGGGCAAAATGAAGTCAATTTTGATAGTGTGGCGAGGGATTAAATTGGAAAGCTGCTGACTGACCGCTTCCACTGGTTTCAAGGAGCATTTCTGTTTCATTAATGTATTCTTCAGACGTCCTAGAGTTCACACAAAGGGGGAGCATTCAAGAGGAGTTAATCATGAATATAGCGGAGTAAAGTTCTAGAAACCGCATGAGTTTCCGTCAGCGTTCCACTTCCGTAACATCCCCACCGCTCCCTTAGCTGCGGTTGAACATTCAATTCATCAGTTATGTATCCACGAAGGTGTAGTAGAAACGCTTCTCCTTTATTTTAAAAAAATATAGAAATTTATCTGTTTTGGTGGTAAAACTTTTTCCTAACGATCTGGAAACTTTTTGATGCCTTAGTAAAAAACCGTTCCGTCGTTTCTTGATCCATTGGCATACAAATGTCTCTCCTACCAAGTGGACATCGACGAAACGCCGACCTATAAGCGCTTCATTGAACAGTCCAAAAAGGTAAAAGATCGCGTGAAATTGGCCTCTTGAGGTTTGGAGTTGTAAAGAAAAATGACTCTTTTCACTGATATTTGCCTTTGTTATCCATTGAGATGCCAATTTCGCCACATCTTCCTGGGAGGATGCGATGCTAGAGTGTTAGCCTCCATCTCGTTGCCCCGGGTTCGAATCTCAGTCGTAATGGATGCTTGTGCTCGTTTATTGGTTATCCCGCAATTGAAAGCTCAACACTTGCACAGCATTAAACCTGACGATAATAAATTTCGAGCAGTTTCATTGACTATGAGGGAAAAGTAACAATGACACCGACAGGGCTATGTGGATGCCCTGTACTCCACAAAGGGGAACAAGAGATAGAAAACATTTCTAACGTGGATAGCGTCGATTGTGAAAGAAATTGACGTGAAAAGATTGTCTTAATACAAAACAAGTCGGGAACCAGGAGCTCGGCGCTTTGAATATGAACGATTTTATGTATTTCCTATGCAAGAATATTTGAGTGCACATTTCCCCCATTTGCACTTAGTTTGTTAATTTATATATTTAGTATGTCAGGCTATTCATTCATTGTGCAGTAAATTTGCAGAAAAGGGACCTATTATGACTTTGTTAATAATAATGGGATTCGCACCAAACTCGGTAATATCATGTTCTATAATATAGCTCATATTATTGCAATGATGATGGAGACCTTAGGATAAACTCCCAGTCAATTTCTCAAACAATAACGGTGTTAGCAACTTGATAATCGTTTTGGATGTTTCGGTTGAGCAGTTTTTGATAACGGGTCCTTAAAAGAAATCACTTTCCTGTCTCCGCTTTTCTCCTCTTACATCAAATGTCAAAAATTAGGCCAGCTCTAGAAAGTACAATATTAAAGTTGGATAAATTGCGAGAACCTTCAAATTTTTCAAAAGGGCTCATGGAAATATGTCTTAAATCACGCATAGTGTTATCATTGGTTCGTCCGTCTCGAAAATGGACCATAGTCAGTTAAAGATGATCTTCGTCGAGGGAAGTCTTCCACATAAATGAAATCATTGTTCGTGGCAACCAGTTTCTGAGAGTGGAGGAACTTGTCAGGAACTCTTTCAACATGCAAACAATTAGAAAATGAAATGAATGAATGACTAACATCAGACAAACAAGCAACTTGGTTGCCAACCAACTGGCAAGTTACATTGAGGTTAAAAGGGTTTGGGCAAGTTGCGGTTGCTCGCTCAAGTTGCAGCAACTGTTGGAAGAATTATATATATATATATATATATATATATATATATTTGGGCAGAGCCTCAGGTTGAGAATCATGTTTTACTGTCTGTATCGTGGCTTGCAGCGGTAAACAATTATCAACAACAATTGCTTACCACGTGATTTCCACTAGCTAAGAATTAAGGTTCGAGGTGATTTGAAAATGAATTTTACTTAATTAGCAACCAGGTTGCCTTGTGTAGGCTGCCTTTAATGGTTTCGTCCAGAACAGACGCAATTCTTCAGAAATTGCCCCACATCTGACGCCCAAGCAGAGGTGAAGCAGCGTCAGTCGCCTTTTCCCAGAATTTGTTTTTTAACCAACAGGAGTCCCCAATTGATTCGGCCCGTCATTACGTGGATGCGGATTCGAGAAAACCAGGATCGATAGTTTCTGGATTTTTAATTTATAGTCATAAATCTATATGTAAGGGATAGTGCGCGGACTGCACCTATGCGCTGAAATACATTGTCATCAGTTCCTGACAATGTATTTCAGCGTCCCCCAGGAATTAGTACTACTGTAGCTGGGCAGAAATGATGCTTTCTAGATATACAAACAATTCGACGGCCTTCGTTATTGGGTATTTTTCTCATGACATAAAGAAATCTCACAGATCATAAATCGGTAGGTAGACGTACTTAAGGTGACTTACTTGGAATACCTAGTTGGACTTTGGTTGTCCCTTTTTTTGAGATTCCTTGTTTGATTAAATTATTTTGTTTTAGAACCAACAACAAAGTTTTTTTTCTGTAATAGTAACTTTGATATTGGGATTGTTTGTGGCAAATCGAACATACATTGTACACGTTATGATGGTTCGTAGCGTGATTCGTGCAATTCACAGACCCAGTGAAATAAAACAGCACTCTTCCAGATCAATAGAGAAATTTGTTGACTCTCTCAATAAATTTTATTCTTTTATCTTCATTCAATAAAATACTCTGAAATCAAGAACCACACGTGACTTTAACTTCGCTCTGATTCCATATTGAATTTGTCCGGTCACTAGTGTACTCCTTAGCCGGGCTCAAATCAAAGGAGTAGTGCATCTCCCCACTCCTGTGGTCATTTAGTTTCTTACAATCTTTCATCGAATCGCCTTAACAAGTCAAAGAGGTAATACCATCAAGGGAAGTAGTTCTGATGTCGAAGTCGTTGAAATCTGTCATTTGTGGTCTACATTTTTTCGATATCCATTAGCAATACTTTTCATTACAATTATTTAATCAAAGAGAACAAATAGGTTGCTACTACATAATTTATTGATTTCCTTTTCGACTTTCTTCTAAAGGATATTATCCTCGCTTTAGATCCCCCAATAAACTCTTCATTCTTTACTTCATGGGGACGGCAAAACCAGCTTTACAATGTCTAATTGCGCACAGAAAGGAAACTGCGTAAATTCTCAACCCCACTAATCATCAATCTATTTGAGGCGTCATTTGCCAAACGTATCTCAGACCTTTCCCAAACCATTTTCTATTTCCCGCTGTGTGAGCTTTATGCATTAATGGAACGCAAATCGCAAGTACGGTGTATTCGCAAGCGATTTGCAAAAAAAGCAACAGAATACAGAACACAATCGCACTCAGGCCCAGCTGATTAATTACACAACAAGCTCCACTCTGAGTAGAATGTAAAGCCCTAGTATCTAATGTTTTCGAGTTTGTTTACGACCTGAAGCTACATCAACAGCAAAGTGCCACAAACGTCGACCGTGTATATTGTGAAGGCAAATTGCCGGCAAGTAAGCGTATGTGGATGATGGTGAACTGTTGAATTTGTGACGCCCAAAGTGGTGCCAAGCTCAAGTGTGTGCATGAAGCCCCTCAAGTCGATACTCGTTTTCATAGGCCCCGATGCAATTTGAAAACAGATTGCAATTGCCACTCTATATGGTATTGGAGTTGGCCTGCTTCATTCAGACTGCGGAACCCTCATAAGTTTTGGCACGCTGGGAAGGGCCAGAAGGCTCTGAGTTTCATAATCTTGGAAGAGATATGGAAAAGGATTTAAATCGCCCAAATAACGTGAACATTTGCAGCTCCCGTGTCATAGGGTCACTTGATATCCAGCTGTTATCGCTCTACATCAATTGTTCAGAATGAACTGCATTTTCTCTCCATCGAATATAAATAAAGCCAAATAGAGCGGGAGAGGAAAGTGGAAGGCAACAGAGCAGCCGGGCAGTGTGAAATGTAAACTAAGAATGGAATCGATACGCCTACAGATGGTTAAAAGTCGTATACGAAAATAGCATTTTGCGGGGAGTGAAAAAAGTAATGTTGCTGTGTCGCCATTTTCGCCTCCCTAGTCACGCCGTTATGCCGCAAGCAATGATATCACCATATGGACTCATTAGGTGGCGTCAAACAGCTGTTTAGGAATTTCAATTAGGGGTTGTCTGAACGCTGCGGTAAGGGTAAAATTTGAGTGCGTAATATGACGGAGAATTGGTAGAAAATGAGGAGTGAGGCCTAATTTATTTTTCTCATATAAAATCTCATCAGTTTCTGCGATTTTGAGGTTTTGAAGTTTGCTAACATCACTTTAATTCTACTTTTTTTAAGACACACTAGTAGTATGCTGGTTTTAATATAGAGCGTTAGTGCGTCCTAGAAGGTACATAGCTAGAGAGTTATAACGTACCTTATTCTACTTTCTGGAGAGGATTGTTTAGTGATGATTTTTTTATAATCAGTCTTAATCCTTAACCGGCCTCGATTTTTATGGTTCCAGGGGTCCAAAATGACCCCAATTGGAAAAAAGCAAATAGTGTGTGATGCAAAAATTTATATATCTTACAACAACACGTTTTCAAATACAGATGTTATCTGTATTTTGTTAACTTTTACCATAAATCGTTTATCATATATGCATATATTTCTTACAGTTTTTGACTTATTAGAGCAAAAAAAGTGTGCTGTGGGGTCCATTTGGACCCCATGAAACAAGTCTCCGAAAGTACACACATTTTTCTGTGGAAGCCTTTTGTAATGTGGGTTCAGAATGCACCTAGCCTGTGTTTGCGTTGACTTGCTTCGATTTCAATTGCCATCACTTGTAGTTTGTGGTTTCTAGTGCCTAGTCTTTCCTCACCTTTCAACTCTACCCAAAAGCAAATGCAGACTTGGGTCACTTCAACAGGAGATTTAAGGCTCAAGGGTCAATGAGCAACAGTGTAGTTTGGAAAGTATGGCTATAACCTACAAAGGCAACAGATGATACTCTAACATACGGACGGGTCCTTTATTGAGAGGGAATTAGGTAAAGTACTCCTGGGACCAAGAAAAATATATTGCACCCATGAGCAAAGATCAGTACATTTTGGGCGGAAATGTCATAATCATGAGACTCAAGAAAAAAGAGTTAGGGTATAGTTGAGGGAGCTTTGGGAAAGCGTTAATCGCGAATAACGATTAATAATATATTATTGACCAAGATTAATCAATCCACTTCGACTGATCTAAGTCTATTACCGTGACCACAAAATAATCCCTATATTAAACGCACTTATTCACAGTTGGTGTTGGTTATGTCCATCTTCGATTTCTCAATTACTATCTTTCGCCTGCTGCAGTTCATTCCTTGTAGCTTTAGTATACATGAAAAACGCAATTTTCATCTGCTATGGCTTTGCTAATGCTAGTTAGTAAATCTTGCTTTCGTCCATGTGATTGAAGCCCGAATGAGTATGTTGCAATCCCTTGACCCACGGCACTGAAAATTTAGAAGATTCAGAGGAAAATAAATGCTGAACAATAGCGCACGGACAATACAAGATTTGTCTAACCATTGAGAACGAATTTCTCTTAGGAAATATACTTTTTACTTTACTCTAGTTATTAATGTTTGAAATTATGCGTTCAATGCTGCCCGGCATACTATGAATAGTGTCCGAATAGCTCAGTGGTTAGAGCCGCGGTTCAAATCTCGCTGGTGGCAGTGGGGTTTGTATCGTAATTTCACGTCGGATACCAGTCGACTCAGGGTAATAATCTCGGACGAGCGCAATGCTGACCACATTGCCTCCTACAGTGTATTGTAGTGTACAGTTACGGTCTTGAATGAAGTGCTCTAACACACTTCAAGTTAAAATAGTTATCGTTCCGATTGGCCAAAGAAGCAACATCAATTGGAGCCCCGCTGGATAAAATGTTGGTAAAAATCCAGAGAGCATTCGAATGTGGTAGCTAAGAAGCGAAAAGCGCATAAAATTAAATGGACTCGGCTGACACAAAACAGAACACAGAAGGAAAATCCCTTGCCTATACTAGCAAACTATGTGGTTAACAAATCATCGATAGAATTTACCCCCAGAGAATTGACAGTTTTGAACAATGGACTAGGGTACGCGTTATCAGCCACAACTAGATTAGACGAAACCATCGTAAACATCGAAGCAGGAATAAAAAAAGAAGAGATTCGAAGTGGGATATCAAAAATTAGTTTAAAGACAGAAAAGAAAAAACTAAACGAGCATCAGGACGATCTTAAAATGGTCCGCCAACTAAGAGATAAGCCAGTATATTACCTGAATGCGGGCAAAGGTAACAATATCGTTATAATGGCGAAAACCGACTACGACGACGCAATATCATTGAAACTCAGAAATGGAAACTTTTTTGAATTGCGTAAGGACCCGATGCCCGAGTCCATCAAACGCGTAGATCAAGCCCTCAAAGAAGCCAGCACAATATTCAAAGATATCACTAAATTAAGAATGCCTAATCCATCGTTACCACGCATCAGATGCCAGCCAAAGATACATAAGGAAGGACACGAAATGCGTGAGATAATCGCCGACTCGAACTCACCAACCTTCAAAATTGCGAAATGGTTAGTCCACGAATTTTCAGCCCTGGGAAACACATTGAGCAAATACGCAATAAGGAACACGGGTGAACTCACTAGCAAGCTACAAGAAGCAGGGCACATAAACACAAACGAAATGATGGTATCATTCGATGTTAAATCCTTGTTCCCAAACACTCTGATCAAACCAGCTATTCACCAACTAGAAGTTTGGCTGAATAAATTGAACACCACAATTGATTGGAGGGCCAAAGTGAGACAATACACTAAATTCGCATCACTATGCATGGGTGAAAATTATTTCACATTTCGTGAAAAATTTTATAAAACCACAGCGGGAGTCTCCATGGGCAACCCAATGTCACCACTGGTGACGGAAATGTTTATGGCATACGTGGAAACAATCATCGAAGAAAAGGGGATAATGCCGAGGATTTGGTTCAGGTATGTCGATGATATATTTGCCATAGTTGAAAAGGACAGGGTAGACAACACGTTAACAGAAATTAATAGGATACACCCGAAGATCCAATTCACAATAGAAAAAGAAGAACATGGATCGTTACCATTTTTGGACCTACGAGTAACTAACAATAGCGGAAAACTCGAATTCGAGATATACAGGAAGCCAACGGCAACCCAAAGAACGATACCAGCAACTTCGGCTCATACCGCAACACAAAAAATGGCTGCCTACAATTCAATGGTGCACCGTCTCTGCACATACCCCCTAAACAAAGATGGCTTCCATAAAGAAAGAATGTTCATACTTGATACAGCTATCAAGAATGGTTACACGGTCGAAATAATCGAAAAGCTGATCAAGAGAAAGCAAGACCAGATATGGAAGAACCAACATTCAACATTGTTCGAGCAAGAAAGCACTCTAGCTGATACAAAATGGGTGAGCATACCATTATCCAAAGACTTTTATAGAATAAAATCCCTCCTAGGGAAATACGATATAACAGTGGTCGGATCAAGCAGAGACGCAACCCTTAAAAGACACCTAGGGAGCGAAAGGGACCCATTAACGGAAGAGGAAAAAAGTGGGATTTACAAGATCAGCTGCAATGACTGCGAGATGGTCGACATTGGCCAGAGAAAACGCCTCATCACGACTAGGTTCCAAGAACACCTAAAGGAAGTAGAGAAGGGAGAAAGACGAGGAGCCAACACGGTGCGTTCTTCGGTTGCGATGCACGTCATAGAGGAGGGGCATTCTGTGACGAGGGCAAATCTCGAGCTGGTACGACAAGTGAATAAGCCACACACCTTGGACGCATGGGAGAGCTTGGAAATATTGCGAAAGGATGCGGCAAAATTGATGAACACAGATGGAGGGAATTATGCATCAAGGCTAATCAAAAAACTCGCTGACAAACACAGGGACCGCACCACCCACTAACTATTGATAATTGATGGCCATCAACCCAAAAGTTAAAGTTAATATTATCCCTACCTGGATGTGGACCTTTTTACGTTTTTCTCTTTACCTTTTAGAATTTGTACCCATCTTTAGCTTTTAAGCAACTTTTTATAATCTGTCCCTACAGACCTTTAATTTGTTTTATTTAAAGATCAGGAAAACCTCCCAATGATTTAGTAGCTTAAGTACTGAGGAAGAGAGTAAGTAGCTTTCGAAATACGTATTTACTAACTATTAAAATATATTGTAGTAGGAGCAAGCTACCTAGTTTTATTTTTAATTACACTTCAAGTCCCTGATCCAATATGGTTTGTTGCGCCAACGATTATTATTATTATTATACTATGAATAGAAGATTAAATATATTAAGAGATACATAAGTGGATTGCCCAGACGTACTTCGGAAATATTTTGTTAAAGGTTTCTTCGTAGGGTTTAGCCTCTCATAAACCTTTTGCTTTAAAACACATCCACCCATTTTCAGTTGGGTTGATATCAGGGGACCTGGGTGGCCAAAGTAAAGCGGAATGTAGGGGGTGCATTGTCCTGCATGAAGATTGTAGAATCTCCATTTGCTTCAATTCGTTGGTTAAATGGCAAAAAAACCATTGTTTAAGATTTCTAAATATTGTTGCTAGTTGTTTGCTGCAAAGGACCAGAAATTTTGTTCTCTACTAGGATGTATAACATTTACTTGAACACAAGAACATTAATACTTTTCTCCTGATCTTCGTCACACGAAAACAAACTGCTCTGTCAATGCCTTCAAAGTGGCTTTATCACTAAATGGGAGCTAAAGAACCAATGAATGAAATGAAGAAATAAAATTACTGTTTAATCAAGTCCTACCTTCTCCCAGTCAGCTGCAGTGAATGTTTTACGAAATTCAAACGAATCTATTTCAACGTCTCTGTCTCTTTAGCCCTTCTGTGGAACGACATGATTTCATCACATTGACGCTTCAATGTTCGAATAGGCTCCAATTTTATTTGGATTTTTTGAAAATTTTCTTTGCGGTTTTCCAACAATTTTCGAACCACATTTCAGTCTTTTCTTTGCGCGATTGATCTTACAGTTCGACCGTAGAATTGGTGGCTTTTTCCTTTACGGATATTTTTAGCATATGTAGAAGTTACATTTGCACTTACCCCTTCTAATCGAGCAATTTCTCTGTAACTATGCCGTTTACCACGAATGTCTCCTTTTTTGTTGCTGGAACTTCAAACTATACGACTTTACTACAACTAGAAGAAAACGTAAGTTTTTAAGCCGTTTACCGTTAAACTGTTAAAATCTGTTGATTTAATAATTGATTTTAATGATGTCAAACGATTTGCAATGATGTCAAACGTTTTTACAATAAAAAATCACCTGTTTTACCAATGATACACAACGATGCTCTATCACGCTTCTATTTAGTAGCAAGTTTCATCGTAAAACCAAACATAACGGTACTTTTGGGCAAATAGTAAGAAACTGATGAATGAAACAAATATGGAAACAATGGTAAAAATTAAACGTTTAAAAAACCATGGATTATTGAAAAAACTCGGATCACATTGTTCAGAGTAACTGGCCTGTTTTTGGTTCGGAATTGAATCAGGTCTGCGTACCATGATGATACCTCTCAAACAAGTGGTGACGAAGGCTTGGAAGTTTCAGGTAACAGTGGAGGTCACTTTCCATATGCTACACTCATATAGCAACACACAAAGAACGTTACGACAGAACAGTCTCGAGTTAACGTTAGTGTTAAGATGATCGCGTTTCCAAATTTTAAACAAGGTAGCAAGGGGGATGTAGTGCATCGTACGACATCCAGTTCAGTGCACCGTCGGTAGAAACGATTAGTAGGACTTTCTACTTTGCTCAGGAGAGACTAGTCCTTGTATGGGGCCAGAGCCAATCCTAATCGCATTGAATTTTTTTCACGGATATAGTCATGTTGGATATCAAACAAAATGTCCAGATTAGTGCTCTTCGAATCAGATATTAGTTTTGACAATATTTGCAAAGGGAACGATGCGGACGTCTGGGATGGGACAATTATTTAATAGACCCGTTCTCAGAAACCGAACAATCTGAAAAAATTATGGTGGTCCATGTACTTGGTATCTAGATCTTAAAATACTGACCGTTGCAATATCTGCTCAGATAAAGTTAATAATAGTATTTTTTTATATTTTGACAATTTACGGTCAATTTAAATTCATCCTAGATCCGTAAAATTTGCAATAAGCTTTTATAAGAAGCATCATGGAAAGTTTCTTTGAAATCCTACAATTATTATTATGCCAAGTTATAGTAAGTCAAAATTGTTCCCTTCCAGTCAAATTACTACTCCCTAAGAGATATTACCACCCCAAATTAAATATTGGATATATACAATGTATATTCAATACGATCCATATACGGGTGCGGCAGCATAACTTCCTTTTTTCAAAACTCAATAAAATCTATTGTATGCATCGGAAAATATTTATTTATTTTTTATGATGTAGGTACATGTCTAAAAGTTTTTATTTACATTGTTTTGAAGATCAAATCTGTTAGGTGACGTCCCCCATTCTCCATTGCGTAAACCGATTTCTGGCGTTTGTCATGACTCTTGTTAGCATAGCAGGTGTTATGTTGGCAATTTCTTCTTGGATGTTGGTCTTGTAGGGTTCTTGGACGGTTCACATAAACACGGGATTTCAAAAAACCCCATAGAAAAAAATCACAAAGGGACAGATCGGGAGAGCGTGCCGGCCATTCCAAATCGCCTCTAATTGAGATAAGGCGCTCTGGAAAGTGTTCCCTCAAAACAGCCATCGATGCTCTTAAAGTGTGTGCTGTTGCACCATCTTGTTGGAACCAAGTGTCCCCCAAATCCAAATTTTCTAGCCGTGGGAAAAAAAAATTCTGTAGCATGTTTACATACCGGTCCGAATTCACTGTCACTGTAACCTCATTTTTCTCAAAAAACCAGGGACCAATAATTCCAGCTGAGGAAATTGCACACCACACTGTGACTTTGGGTGAATGCAAAGGCTTTTGATGCAATTCCCGAGGGTTGGTGTCAGCCCAGTAGCGCACGTTTTGTTTGTTAACCGACCCACACAAATGAAAATGGGCTTCATCGCTAAAAAGAACAATAGCACCCTCGGGAACGACATCAAGAAGAAGCTCACACGCGTTCATCCGAGAATTGAAGTCACGTTCTGAAAGTTCCTGCACTATCGCCATCTTATAGGGATGAAAATGAAGATCATCACGAAGAATTCTTCTCACAGAACGATCGGATAGTCCAAGGGCAGATGCGTGTTTGCGCGCAGAACGCCTTTTCTTCCTTTTGTCGCACTTTCAGTTTGTCTGAATGTAACAATTGATTTGCGGTCTGGGACGGGAGCCAACGGGGCTAAATTAAAGCGATTCCGAAATGCACGTTGTGTTGCAATAACCAAACATCCGCTTGAAAAGTAAACCTCAACGGCAAAGGCACGCTCCTCACTATTCCAACGCATGATGGCGACTAAACCGTATCGGGACAAAACTTTACAGTATCCCCTCTTGAACGAGACCACTAGCGCTCCGCTGTGACAACAACTAACTGAGTGGCGCGCATTTTAAAAAAGGAAGTTATGCTGCCGCACCCTGTATAAGTCGAACCATTGTGTAACCAAATATTCTTACATACAAAATCAACAAAGCCTTTTATATCTGAAGCGCTGAGCTTCCGGTTTCCCAGTTGTTGTTGATTTATATTGGACTACCTGGTAAAACTGAAGTTTCAATTGAGGATTGTTTTTGTGACAGTGTGGTATGATTGGAGACGCCCCGGTGAATAACACCTGCATGTCATTAACGACTACAACTCAGAGATTTTCGCATAACTTGGCGCTTATGATTTCGAATGAAGTACTCTAACACACTTCAAGGCCCAGCTTCAGTTTGTAGCGCCAACAATTGGAAGGAAAATCACCAAAAAAAGAATCCAAATAAGACAAAAGTTGTATTTGTGTCAGATCTCCTTAATTGGCTGACTTTACATAGTCCTGAAGCTTTCCCAAAATTCATATCGGACCAAAACGAAACTTATTGAATGGATTGCACAAAATGAGGCCACATTACTCATACAAGTAAAGTATTGAGGGAAAAACAAGGCAAATACGAGGCTTAACCTTCTCAAGGCTTCATCTTGAGCAACGACAACGTTTGACTGCACGACAAACTGATGCACAATTTATGGAATTTTAAAGCACATGCGCTCCTCATTACGTCGACAATGACTACGTCAATTGCACAAATCAGATGATTCCCGTCCGACCATGAGTGTCGTAAATAATGTCAGAATCAGAAGTTCCATGTCGACGGGAAGGGAGGGGCGTGTTGAAGTGTGGCAATAAACGAGTTCATGTTGTTATCATGCGGAAATGATGTCAAGGAATTCATTGGCCGTCCATTGCGTTGCCATCACAATCGCTTCAACTTCAGTTGAGATTAGATAGCGACTTTTTGTTAAGCCAATCGAACGAGCGTCTTTCTATCCGGCGAAACTAACAATAAACAATAACATCGCCGATTTGTGCTAGAATGTTGATAAGTTGGTGCCAGCTGATCCCATAGTAGCGAAAGTTATGAATGACTTTGTTGTGAGTAGAAAAACGATTCAACGATATCATATATGGTAGATCGCCCACGTTGCTAGCAAACATGATGGTTAATCATCGTTTATTAAATTTAAGAGGCGAATTATTGTCCAATGAGCAATGCAATGAAATTGCGGATGCAGTTACCCCAGGCTGGCTTGCTCCGACCTAGTGCTAGAGGTTAGTTTTTTAGTAATGAGTAGCCTCAATTAAAAGATGTTACTTTAAGGGGCTTTTTACAAGAGCTGAATAGAGTTGACGTTACGTGAATTTGAGCATATAGCTAACTTTACACAGGTAATTTGGTCGGGTTTTGGGATTATCGTGAAGCTATTTGCAGAGATGTGCTGACACAACAAAGCATTTTAGATTCTAACGGGATAGCACGACAAGTAAAGAGAAAATCGACTAAATTGTGCATTTCAACTATGAAAGATATTAATATCTGGTAGAGCGTTGTGTCGATCGATTTTATTTTTTGCCAATCAAATCAGACAAGCTTCATCATGATGTAAGACTCTTACAATTTTGTCATATTTGACAGAAATATACCTTTGTGTCCTCAGATTATCACTCTATTCACTGCAAATAGCAATTTTAAAACACCATGAATGCCAGTAAAAATTTATTTGAAGGTAAATCCCTTCCAAAAAATCATTCACTTTTCAAAAAGTTCAAACTCCATAGTCACTGCCTCATCTTCTCTCATCAGACGCTCTTTTACAGCGAGTTTTGCCCAAAGATAGGGCTAAAAAGGTTGATTTGGCTCAGCATTCTCAATTTAACTTGTTTGCAATCAGTTGCATACATGAGAAGGGAGCAATCAACACGTGGGTATGGGTAGGGTAGAGGAAAAGTAACGTTTGATGAGTTGTTTTTTCCAAAATCAGTCAGTCGTCACTTTTATGTTGCATACGTTTGTGTTATTGGATGCATGATAGTACTGTCTTCTGACATGTTCGACTTTATTGTTAAGGAGTCCGTACAAGACCGATCCAATCATATCTCTGCAGCAGGCAATGAAAATGCTATTGGAATATGGTGCTTAATTGCACCAAATTTTATCGATTTTAAGGCCGCATAGGGTACCCTAGTCAGGATCAAGCTTTATACAGCCATTGGAGAATTCGGTACCCCGAAAAAATAGTAAATGTGCAGGGCCAGATAAATGCGGCAGGATCATACTCGAGACCTTTTATCATAAATACCAGTTTGAGATAGAAAAATTTCGACGAAGGCCCTCTTGGGTTGATATCAATTCTGAATTCTTATTCCCTTTCAAATTGTATTCCAAAATGACTTTGCTGCTCCGAAGCTAGGAACGTTTTAAAGAAATTCAATTCAAAACACTATTAAATGAAACCATGAGGAAATCATTTACGCAAAACAAAGATCAGCTGGAAATGTGACCAATTTTGGCTGGCATCCCCTCATACTTGTATCTGATTCGTCAGAAACTTTTGTATTCATGACAAGCTATCTGGCATCGAGAAGTCATGTGGATAAATTGCATTAGCTAGCCATGATTCATTTTGTGTATTTTCTGTAGCGGAAATATTTGGCGCCTGGGATTTTGCCAAAGTTTTACCAAATATTGACTGATCACTACCCAAATATTATGATGTGTGTTGAATAGAATTTGTCAATGGAGGGGATGGAAGGCTACGAAATCACTTGATCAATGCAAATGAGATTGTAAATATACTTTTTACTACTATCTAGTTCTAGTTGAACTACTTAGGCGTAAGTATAAATAGCAAAGTGTTTTTTCACAACATAAACGAGTTCAGGCAACCCCACTAGAATTGCGTATGCGGCCGGCTCACAGATACTCTAGTTTGTTTGTTTTTCCATTTATTTTTCGTAACCTGAATACTCAGACGACACATTTTATAAATAGACACAAATGAATTGGATTGAAATATTCTTTACTGTGGGGTGAACTATGCAAGTGGGTTCTGTCTGTTGTGCTTCTTTTTTTCCAAGGGAGAATGAAGCGAATTATTCTTGAACCAGCTAAAAGTCAACTTTGAATACGAAAGCAAAGTGATTACTTCGCAAGCTGAATAGTGGTTTCGCTTTCTCCACTCATCCTAGTATTTTGTTAAACATTTAAAATCTAATGAACTTCAATAATATTCTAATACGTTACTACGGCATTGGAAATGTTTTTCTTTACTTTCTCCGAACTTATGCATCGCCGTGCCGTTGTGCACGTACGCATCGTGGGGAGACATTCAAAGTATCAAAATTTAGAAAATCACAACACACCTTCTCGCCCCGTTTGATTATTGGCTGCCTTGAAAATCATATGTTCGAATCGGATGGTTAGGCGGCCACCCAAGTGATTTGGGAAGCTTCCTAAAAATAGAAGGCGGCGATCGACGAAGACAATGCAAATTCGCTGATGATGATTATAAATGGTCACGACCTGAATTTGGTGTTCCGAAATTTGTTTATATTATCAGCATTTGTCTGGATGAACGAGATCGTGAGATGTGCAGTGTTGAAACCCCATGTTTACACATTTTTCGAATCTGGCTGCTTGAACTTTGAATGATGATAAGAAGCTCCCGGAATATTACCAAACTTAATGAAGAAAAGGCATTTAGGAAAGTTTAGGGTAGGTTACGATTAGTTGCAAAATCTAAATTAATCATTTTTTAACGTGGTGCCGCATATTGTGTTTCAAGAAACACTAAATCATATGTGAACAGTGATCATAGGTCTGCGCATTGGGGAATCTAGTGTTGCGTGGGACATACTCATGTTTAACCGCTAGAGTCATAGAAGCCGCTCAGCATGACTATGATATTGCTGAAGATTTACTTCGTTACAGAAATTTATTTCTGGTTCGTGTCCTTATGAGCATGAGTTAATATCTAGGGTTCATCACTTCTTCAGAAAAACGGAAGTAACTGTTTTTCTGAAGAAGCTGTTTCTACTCATTTGTCAGCAAATTTGGCACATTATTTGCTGAGCTCTTCCCAGGTTTCCATTAGAATGAATGAATCCAACTGTAATGTTAACTTGTTCTGGTTTTCCGATGTTAAGGGGGTCATCCCGTGTGAAGGCCGTTTTTTTTGGCTTTTTTTTAAAAAAAATTGTGAAGAACTGGATAAAGATACAGATACGAATTTTTCACCATAGATTTACTAATATCTTGAGCGTGCATAGTATTTTTTCCGGCCCGATCGCATAGCTGGTTATTGAAATACAGAGCAATTTATACAATCACCTCCAAAAAAAGGCGTTTTTCTTCTGCCACGCTAGAGAGCGCTGTGATAATTTTAAAGGAAAAAAGTAAACGTCATTTTAATGTACAGACTTAATTACACACTACTTAAGTCGTGAAAATTTCCAAGAATTTCATTGGATAGATTTTGGGCTATGGTGGTAGCCGATTTTCAACATGCAGTTTCGAGAAAAACGCATTTATCATAAAAAGTAGAATGCGATTTTTAGCCAGGAAACCTTAACTGACCATTAATCTGTTATACCTTATCCATAAACTTTAGGTTTCTTCTAGAAACACATATACTGCCTTGGCTTCAATTCTTGTTCTTTTAGCGAAGTCATTCGAACGTCATTCGGACCGATAAATACGCGCTTTATTGCGGCGATCGACATAAATCTGGCATGTGATTTATCACGTGTTTAACACTATAATTTCCGAACGACTGCGAATATCAAAAAATCACTTTACCCACAATTCTACACTATATATAGATACAATTGATGCCAAAAAAAAATCGATTCCGCAGTTCCGACACACGGGATGACCCCCTTAATTGGAAGATTCAGCAACACCAGGGTGGTTCTATCAATGACAATATATTAGGATATTGAAGACCTACCAAAGCGTATTCCATCTTTCACGGATGAGCAACCATCTTTGAAGCGATTGTTCTACTATTTTATATCTGTGGTTCTTATTGCTTCAACTCCAAAGACTTGTTACATTTGCGAGGTAGGGATTCCCAAGGGAAAGCCCCTTGGGAATCCCTACCTCGGCTGATTTGGTTCATTTTGAGCGTTTATGGTTGCGATTTTTTCGGTACTTCGTATCGGCACCAATGCCGCAAGAATTTTCTAAGGGTTCTGCCAAGCCTGTCAGCAGCATTGTTTATACGATTTTATTACGACAATAAATTTACCCTGTCGCGGAACAATAAAATCATATTAAATTTTTCCCGCAAGTTTAGTCATACGAATAAACCTTAAATAGCACTCTTTGACTTTAATTTCACTTTTGATATTTTCTGACATAAGTCTGATGTGGCGTTCGATTTAAGTGAATCACAAAATTATGTTCTTTGTCCATGATAGCCCAAGGCATATGCACTTTACCAATTGAAACAATATTTTGTCACGCTCACCAAACACGTTTTGACAGCATGAGCGATAAAAAACAACCAATTTGTTGACGCGAAATGTATTCGGCTAAAAAATATGCCTGATTAGAAGGACCTCCTTTGCAACTAGGTTATAAAGTTGTATGATATGTACATAATTGGGACGGCAAAGTAGTTGGTTGATAAAAATCGAATTCGATTTCGTTGACTTGAAAAGCAAAAAATAGAGTGAAATAAAATCCCATTTCTATATCTTCTTGTTTTTCGATTTAATGAATGAAGCCGGTAAAAGAACATCAAAGTGGGAAAAGCATCATCACAACAACTAGAATTGGATACACGCAGCTTACGGTTCGCTGCCCCGTAGGGAAAGCATTTCCACACACGTTTCTACGCTTCGTTCGCATTTATTATTTCTATTGAAAGACCAAGTCTACGATAGATACAATGCCCTACTAGTTTTTTGTCTAGTCTTCCATGTAAGCTTGCTTATCTTATAACCTGTCTCATGATCAAGTTGAAGGAATAGAGGCGGGAACAGGAGAATTGGATTCAAAACAAGACATTCCAATCTTCCCAAGTATGATTTACTCGACTGGAATGTCGGGTTTGAGCAGCAGCACAACAATTTCTTTTAATATCGGCAACATCAAGAATTCTGTACAAGTGGAGTCAACGTACGATGCGGTCCCATTCATCGCTGGATGGTAGGCAGTCGGCAGGCAGGTAGAATATGTGATCACAGTATTGTGTTCATTTTACAACCGGTCTTCGGATGATACTAGTAAGATACGAAGTTTGAATATAACATCATGTGCCTGACAAGGAGTACGTTAAAATGATTTGTGAAAGGAATGATTTCGGAAAATATCAATGTTTACAAGTTTGGGAGATGAGGATCATTGCAAGATAACCGTATAGGGAACCGAAGAGCTCAATGTGGGCCGAACGAAAGTTTGCTATTCGTTGAACAGATGGAGCGGTACGTCTTTGTTTGTCTTCATTGATTTTGTCATATTTGGTACCAAATCGTCAGTCCATTGTCGGACTTGTACTGTATTCACGGTATTTCTAATAATCGAATCAATAATTGAAACAATGTATGATACGTTTCGTGGAGGGAGTGGAACCTGTTTCGACGAGGTGATATTACTGGGGTACATAATCGTTGTTGACGCTTTATTGTCCCTTTTGTCCCTTTCTTTCATGCTACTTCCCAAAATATCGGCATTTGCGCTGAAAGTGCCAAGCATTTAGGCTCGGAGGATCCTACTTACTTAAAAGATAAAGGGCCGCTGGTGGTGGCGGCCAGTGGTAATTAGTGGGAGAATCTGTCGAGCACGTATGCAGAATGGTGTAATTCTACTTGGTTTGAACCAGACTGTGTGAGAGTCCCAGGACATCAAGTGGTGAGGGATTTTGATACAATATCCGTAACTTACAAGGTTATGGTAAATACAACCGCTTTCTCGAGACGACAAATGTCTTTGATTTCCCGAGCCAGTTTTTCTCCACGTATTTTCGTTGAATATTGCTTTTATGGGGGAACGAAACATCAATAATATAGACGGAGCTAAACGTCTTGTCAGCTAACAGCACGTCAGGCTTTCTGTGTGGTATGTAGCGATCAGTTAGAACTTGCCGGTCACAATACATGCTATAAGCAGAACTATCAAGTACTGCTTGCGGCTCATACCGGTAAGCCGGACATGATCCCGTCCATGGTTTCGGTGAATTACTGTACATACAGCATTATGTCTGTTGATGTATTGCACCGGTGCCATGATAGTGCAACCAGAATTGAGATGGTCCAACGTCTCTAATGCGGAACCACACATTTTGCACTGATCGTTCTCCACCCGCTCTTTCATTACGAAGCTCAGGTGGCGACCACGCCGTCCTGAATGACACATAAATCCCTCCGTCTCAGCAAAGAGCTCCCTAGCACTCTCTGAATGTCAGTATAGTGGTCAGAATATTTTCAGCAGCCAGTGGATCGACTCTTCGTGCTTCTATGGGCGGCTCCTGATGTGGCTTATAATGTTCTATGACCGTAAGTACGACGGATTCTAATTGCTAAACAAAGTGAGATTTTACATCTTATCATATTTTCCGAAAAATACTTTCTAACAAGCATTCGTTGTACATATTTAAGAAGATTTGTAGTAACTTTTAACACTTTCGTAAATGTTTGGGGTTTTATTGTTTTTAAACGGGGAGAAGCTCTTCTTGAATCAACGGTTTGAAGCGTTATTTCTTCCTTTTATTCACAATAAAAAAGGAAGTTATGGTCTTGTTCATAGCTTATTGATTAGGATGCCTGTACTTTATCCGGTGTCCCGTAGATTGTTATTAACGTAATTTCGGGGTTTTCCCCATTTTGTCCCTTGGCTGGTGTTATCGCAATTTTTAATGGTTTTTGACCATTTTATTAGTCTCTCTTCCGTAGTGGCCCGTAATCTTTGGTTCTCGTGGATTTGCGTCTGCTTCTAAAACATATCCTTCAGAGTTCAGCTATTTCGTTGGATATTCAAAAAATGAATATCGGAGCATTGCACACCTCTTTTAAAATCGGAATCCGTGCTGCTGATCTGAGAGGCCTCCCTGGCTCTCAACAACTGGGAGTAACTTATTATATATTATTCGCTCTAGCTTTTCCCCATAGTGTCCAAAAGACATATAGGTCTATAGGTGGTTGGCTCGCTTGGAGGTTTACCAGCCTTAGGCAGTAATACTAACTTCTCTTGCTTCCATAATGCAGGAAGTATCCCCTGGGAAATGCTCGCTTCGAACAACTGAGTGAACATGCCCGGTCTGAATTTCACGGCAAGCTTAAGGGCCCTATATTCGCCAAGCCATCCAGACCCGGAGCCTTGTTATTTTCTATTCTAGTGTGGATCTCCAGCAGCTTATCACTGGTGACTAGCGTTATTGCTGTCACATTCCGAGATCCCTGGAAGGTGTCAGTGCCTTTCTTTTGGTGGGGGAATAACCCCTGGATTATTTTTAACAAGAGTGAAGGGCACGTTATCTGTGGAGATTAACGGCCTCTGAATCACCCCATCACGATTTTATAGACGCTCCCCCTTGCGTTTACGTCGGCTTCCGGGCAGAGCTCCTTAAAGCATTTCATCTTGCTCCGTTGCATGGGGAGCTTGAGGGTGTTGCGGGCTTCCGTTGGTCGATTTTGCCTACCACGCTCTGAGCCGCTCTCCTTCCTCGGTGGCAGGCTGCTGGCCAATTCAGTATTCTATCAGTAGTTTGGTGTTCTACTGGGGAATGAGCATCTCCTAGGCATGGAAGCATCACGTGCTTTGGCGATGCATTGGGCCACATGGACCTCTCTTTCCGTAGAGGCGCCGCTTTATTAGGTTGGGCTAGCCACATCTCTATGAAGTTGGGCTCATTCAGAGTTTTAGCAGCCCAGCCTGACATTTTTCTCGGTTTCGGGCATAATGGTCTTCTGCCCGGTGACTCCATTCATAGCCCAAAGAATATTGCCTGGTGATCGCTGTGGGTGTAGTCCTTGCCGACGCAACAGGAAATACCGCGTGTCAGTGCAGGGTTGACAAATGTTATAACCTTTGTTGGCCAGAATTATTTCCAACTGGCTGGGGCCCATTGAATCATAGGTGATCTGCTCGAGTAAATCCTGAGCGACCCTGTAATGATTGCGGTTTATTTTCATTTTCATTAAAGTTAGCCCCTTCCTAAATTCCGGGCATTTAGCACTTCCGGCAATATGTCGTTAATCCTCTCTCTCCCTTCTTTCGCACAATAAGCATTTCGGATGCCTATTGCACTCTTTGGCAATAAGGCCTTTCTCTCCACACCTTCTGCATCGATCGGACCGATCAATGCCGCTGGTACATGCCTTCGCGAAATGACCAAACGCGGACACTTGAAGC
Source organism: Hermetia illucens (assembly GCF_905115235.1). Classification (NCBI taxonomy): domain Eukaryota; kingdom Metazoa; phylum Arthropoda; class Insecta; order Diptera; family Stratiomyidae; genus Hermetia; species Hermetia illucens. The sequence goes on along the minus strand of NC_051849.1, from coordinate 140,940,631 downwards.
ATCTCTTTAGAGAAATCTGCTCTCTCGGACGGCAAACAGCCCATCCGATTCAAACATTCCCGGCCGCCAATAACTTCTGCGCTGCGTCCACTGGTAATCAAAATGTGGGCGCTTGAGTATTGCCATAGATTTCCGCAATCTCATAATGGACTCCTCGGCGAGTTCTTCCGATTGAACTGTTCCATCAAGGCAATGCAAATTTCTCCTCTGGATGTCACTTTATCAAGATTCTTGCACTGTATATAGACCTCATATTTTTGGGTCCGTCCAGTGACATTCTCCCCAAACTTGCTCTTGAGTTTGGAAGCCATCAGTTTTTTCCAAGTTGGAACATGAGGTCACCCTTCTGGATCCTTCGAATCTTGCTGACATTTCCGCCTAGATCTTTTAGGTCGGTGTCAGTTTTGACCTTTTTCTTCGCAGCTAAATTTTCCTTGCTGGAAATTACAATTGCTTCTGGGCGAATACGCATTTTTGCCTTTTTCTTCACCATTTTATTAACTACTTTGGTCCATCCACCGTTTTCATTCCCCTTAGATTTTGCCGATTCGATTGTCGGACACCAAGTGGTTCATCAACTTGTGCTCAAGGTATGGGACAGCGAATCAATGCCTGACGATTGGCAGCGAGGCATAATCTGTCTCATACATAAAAAGGGAGATATCACACAGTGCAGCAATTATAGAGGTATCACGTTGCTGAGTACCATCTATAAGATATTCTCCACTATCTTGCTAGGCCGGATAGCCCCATACGCCCAGAACATCATTGGCCCATACCAAAGAGGCTTCACTCCAGGCAAATCAGCAACAGATCAGATTTTCTCTCTGCGGCAAGCGATGGAAAAACTGTTGGAATATGGACAACAGTTGCACCATCTGTTCATCGACTTTAAAGCCGCCTATGATAGCATAGCCAGGGTAAAACTGTACACGGCCATGAGGGAATTCGGTATCCCGACGAAATTAATAAGACTGACTAGGCTGACCCTGACCAATGTGCGAGGCCAGATAAAAGCAGCAGGATCACTCTCAAGACCATTCGACATCAACAACGGTCTACGACAAGGGGATGCGCTATCATGCGTCCTCTTTAACCTGGCCCTCGAGAAAGTGATCCGTGATGCTGAGGTGAATGCAAGAGGTACGATCCTCTTCAAGTCCACCCAACTACTGGCCTATGCTGACGATATCGACATCATGGGAAGAACCACCCGAGACGTTCAAACTGCCTTCATCCAGATCGAGCAGGCGGCGCGAGATCTTGGGCTGCACATCAATGAAGGCAAGACAAAATACATGGTGGCAACGTCAGCACCGAAGACGAATCAACCAACAACATCAAACCGCACTGGTCAAACACAAACACGAACAAGAATAAGGATAGGGGAATACAACTTTGAGACCGTTGACAATTTCTCCTATCTAGGGTCGAAAATCACAACCGATAACAACTACGATGATGAAATCCGCGCACGGTTGTTGTCAGCCAACAGAGCCTACTTCAGCTTACAAAGACTGTTCCGCTCGAAACGTCTCACCATAGGGTCAAAACTCTTACTGTACAAGACTATGATCTTGCCAGTCCTCATGTATTCCTCGGAAACTTGGGTTCTTAGCAAGAAAAATTGCGAACTCTTGGCCGCGTTCGAGAGAAGAATCCTCCGAAGAATTTTTGGCCCCCTACATGAGGATGGACGATTCCGTAGCCTACACAATGACGAAATCTATGAGCGATACCATGACCGTCCGATTGTGGATAAAATCCGGCTCAATAGGTTACGGTGGGCGGGTCACTTAATCCGTATGGATGAAGATGATCCCACCCGGAAAGTCTATAAGGGCAATATCTATGGTAGGAAAAGAAGACGAGGCAGACCCTGCCTAAGATGGAGCGATGGCGTGGGCCAGGACGCCAGACAGCTTTTAGGGATATCGAATTGGTGGACCTCGGCGCAAAACCGGGATGTCTGGAGTTCCTTATTAAGGCAGGCCTAGACCGGATACCGGTTGTTGCGCCGTTGATGATGATGATGATGATGATTGTCGGAGCTCGCACTTGGGGGACCTGCTTTCTCTCTTTGGTGCTTTTAGTTCCATTTTTCGGAGCTATTTGTATGGCCTTTTTCCCCTTAAGTGCCTGCTGATTTCCCGGACTGCGCAACTACAACTACCAAACTGTGTAGAGGGTAATTCCTCTGGATCAGGACTCTGCTCTCCATGAGTCCTAATCGGATTACTACTTTTAAATAGTCCATCACATTTGGAATTCATTGACCTTCCCTCCGTTTTATCTTTTATGATATTTGGCATGAGCAGAAGATTCAAAGTTGGCAAACTTGCTCTGAATGAGTCCTTTTCCTGGTCCTGAAGTACCTCCTGCCGTTTTTGACATCCAGCGATCTGCTTTCAATTCATCTTTCCAAATCTAAAATGCATGTAGCACTTCCAAATGCCGCTAGTACTGGGGTTCCGAGCCTCTGCACCGTATGTTTCCTCCTTCTCACGTCTTCTATAGTGGTTTTATGTTCCGGGAATGTTTCCCATAACTATTTTGGTCCGCGCACCAGAGATAAGCAAACGCTAGTCCATACACAGTCAGAAAAAAAGTGCATGAACACATATTTAGACATCAATAGGTATGCCCCAATCTGCCAGCTGGAGTCGCGCCTGATGGGAGATCTGGCCACTCCTCACAGATTTGTCACACCTTATACCTCAGAAACGATTACTCCAATTGATATGAAATTTGATAAAACCTTTTCCCGGGGCCTGCAATTTCTAATCCTCGAGGAGTAATTTGTTGGGTTGAGCTCTGTTTCGCACGACATTTGGGAAATCCCCTTTATTGTATGAGTACCAAATTGAAGTAATTTAGATCATTTGATGTCTACTTGTTCAAAGGTTTAATTTTGATCTATTTTGGATGACGAGTTTCTATGTTTCAGTACTTCAAATTCCTATTCTCACACTTAATATATTTTTGTGTAATTTCAGGTTAACAATCGAGGATTCAGGAGGAGAACAATATTCGCAGAGCAGGTATCCAGATAAAATTGGGCATCAGCGCAGCAGAAGCATTCAACAAATCTCTGCAACGAATATGATTCCACCGGGTGGAAAAAATATTTCTAAAAGCGCAATGGAGAATGAGAAGCGTATGCGACGAGAAATTGCAAACAGTAATGAGCGACGTCGAATGCAGAGTATAAATGCTGGTTTCCAAAGTCTCAGATCATTATTGCCACACCACGAAGGTGAAAAATTGAGCAAGGTAAGTGCGCACTAAACACATATAGTATTATCTTATTTTTCCCAGCCATCAAAGCTAGTGCAATGAAAATGTGATGAAGCCTGAATAAAATTACCGCTGCTCATTACGTGACCTGCGCCATAGTGTACCGCTCTAGTGACGGCACCGCTTGCGGAAGTAGTTACTGCCTGTTCAAGTATTAAACAACCCTGTCCTACCCCAAGAATAGAATATTAATAAGCTCGCCAATCGTATGTACACATCTCGAGTACGTTCGAATAATCAAACTAGAAAAACTGCACTACCTTCGACTGTTTAAGTGACCGTGAGGCTTTTAATTGAAATTCCGCCTCTGTCCGCCTACTCGACGACTTTGCCCAGCCACCGAGCCATGCAATTCGATACGTTCAATATCAGCTGAAGATATTCTTGTCGCTCTTCATACGGTTTGCAATGTAAATTGGAAAGAAGTCGGTCGTATTCTTTGTGATGCATCTTGCGAAAAGAAAATGGGTTATAAATTATATGAAAGCGGCATACGTTAAGTGGCCATTCATGTCTTCAAGTACGTCTGGTTGTAGCATGCCTGCCTGCTCGCTTTCCTGCATATGTTTATGCATGGGGAGCAAGATATTGCACGTTGATCGATAATATTCAATTGTGTGTTGTCTCAAGGTAAAGACCTTCGCAACGTACTCGTGGTTGTGGGATGAAATTGTAAATAAACAGAATGAAAGTTCAACAATGATGGCAATTCTATATTTGCAATGAGATAAGACAGCTGTCGGCGGATTCGATAAGCTCAACCAAGTCTGTGAGACGATTATACATTATGGTGATTGTGGAGGTTGTCCTTGTTTTCCATTGTGCCATGCATACTCCTTCCCGGATTTGAATGTTTATTGCTCATGCTCATTATTGACAATTGCATTTCCTGACTCTTCTGCTGCTTGAATGTTCAAGGTATAGGATCTTCAGTGCGAGACCCTAATGCTGACACCACTGAGCCATCTGGGCACGGACACCGAAAATGTTGATCCAATAGTGAAATAAAAGGTTTTTCCATCTTGTACAGGAAATTTAAGTGTTAACACACAGTAAGTAAAACAACATAGTAATCGCCCGATTAAACTCTAGCAAGTAATAATGGATGCCCATGTGTGTGTGCATGTGTATGTATGGTGGGGGAGAAGCTAGAGCTTCTGAGCACTCAGACCGCGTTGGCCCATTGTACTCGCCACCCGCGTGTAACGGAGTATTCCGAATTCGTTAACGTATCGCAGGATTTCCGTTAGTGGATGTGATGCTACCCGTCGCAATTGGAGGACATCGGCACCAAAGATCTGATGCCTGATGCGTCCATAGGCGGGGCATTCACATAGGAAATGCTCCGTGGATTCCGCTTCCTCATTACAGGAGGGACACGTATCATCTTCGGTAATTCCTATTCTGAACATATGCCCAGCTAGTGAATTATGGCCTGTGAGAATGCCCACAATACACCTGCAAGTCCTCCTGCTTTTTGACAGGATAAACTTTGCGGTACGCATGTTCGGTTCTGGCAGGAAAAGTTTAGTGTGTTGAGCAGCACTTAGGCTCTGCCACCTGTCATTATGGGAAGCTTGTTCCCAGTTTTTGAAAACAGACTTAGCCAATGCTACTGATGCTCCAATTGCTGGCTCCGGTCCCGGCATAGGGGAGATTAACCCCTCTTTCGCTAAAACATCCGAGATTTCATTTCCCTCTACGCCACAGTAACCAGGTACCCAGAGTAGTTCCACCGCATTGAATCTAGAGGTAGAGTTCAAACGGTTTCTGCATTCCTGAACGATTTTCGAGGTGTTCAAAGGACTACTCAATTCCCTCAATGCAGCTTGGCTGTCACTGCAGATTGCGATGCGCCTGTCCGTCAACCGCTCGTCAATCACCCAGTTTGCCGCACTTAGGAAACCGTTGCATATTTATTCGGCTCCAGAACCCTTTTCTGTTCTTGAGCCAGCTGTGTAGAAGACTTCCGTATATCCCGCCACGCATTCCTCTGGGTCGTCCCAGTCCTCTCTACGCTTCAGGGTAACTTCATATCTTCTACCAAACAGATGTGTGGGGACACGAGAATCGGAAGGCATTGTAAGAACTGGGTTCAGTTCTCTCAGTAGCTCTTCCAAAGCTCAGTGCCACCACATCCGTTGTTTTCTAATAGATCTAATCGAATCAGTCTATGAGCTGCTTGCATTGCAGTGCTTTGAATAAATATATCCAGGGGCTGCAAATTGAGTAGTGCATTTAGTGCTGCGCCGGATGTCGGGCTCATGGCACTAGTGATACCCAGACATACAGTTTTTTGCAGTGCGGCTAGTTTACGATGAAACCTTTTTATCTCACCTTAACCCACCACACTACGGATGTATATACGACCATCGGCCTAATCATGGCAACGTATATCCACATTACCACATGAGGCCTGAGTTCCCATGTCGAGGCAAAGGTCCGTCTGCACAGCCCATAAGCTGTGAGAGCTCGTTTCATCTTTACCTCTACATGTTTGTTCCAAAGAAGTTTTTTATTTAGAGCGACTCCCAGATATTTCACTTCTTCAGAGAGTTGAAAGGTAGTACATCTCATCTCAGGGAGATAAAGTCCATCCAGTTTTCTTCTTTTTGTGAATAAATCAATTGTTGTTTTATTTGGATTAACTGGCAGACCATGTCTTAGGCACCAGCTGTCTATCAAATCAACGGCACGTTGTATATTCCTACACACCGTTTCAAGATCTCGATCAACAGCAAGCACAGCCACGTCATCAGCATAAGCTTGGGCGTGTATTGGCAAATTTCTCAGTTCGCATAGTGGTGAGTCGATCGGCATACTCCACAGAAGTGGCGAAAGCACACCTCCTTGGGGGCAGCCCTTCGTTGCTTCTGCAGTCAGGTAGCGATCGACATCCACCTCAGCGCGCAGCAATTTCTGCGTTAACATAGCATGGATCCACTTAATTAAGGCATCATCAACACCATGCGCTCTGGCGGCATCACAAAGTTTTTGAAAGGGCGCACAGTCAAAAGCCCCTTCAATGTCCACGAACATCCCCATCGCGTACTCACCATTCAAAGTTTCATCCTCATCAAAGATGTGACCACAGAATGAATAGCAGACTTACAGGACTTTCCACGTTAGTAAGCATGTTGGTTTTCACAAAGTGGGTGTGACCTAAGTGTGTTTCGACACTTATCACCAGTCTCTCCAAACCTTTCAGCAAGAATGAAGCCAAGCTGATCTGTCTGAAGTTCTTTGGATTAGAATAGTCATCTTTCCCAGGTTCCGGTATGAAGACTACCTTAACCTATTGCCAAGAGGAAGGCAAGGTCGCTCTAAATGCTCCATAGCCTCTTTTAGCATTGCCGGAAAGATGCCATCCATGCCAGGTGCTTTGAAATGTTCAAAAGACAGTATGGCAGCTCTCAGCTTTTCATGGGTAACAACCGCTGCCCATACTTTAGTCATCGAGTCAAATAGCAGTCGGAATTGTTAACGCGTATCTATTACTGGTCCGGAATGAGAAAGTATGTCGCTTATCAAACTTCTACCTTCTAGCACGACCCACTAACTCCTGTTTTGGTTAATGAGGGAAACCGCGCATTACCTTTCCACATGCGAATCGATAGTGTTTGCAACTGTGTCTCCCTCGCTTCTTCTATTTTCTCTTCAGTTCTTCGATTAAACCTTCCGTGCTTCTGTTAGATCCAATGTTCTTTCTAGAAAACATGATCTTTTTCAGTCCGAGCGTAGGAGGGAGAGACTTGGGGTGGGGATGACCGTTTCAAATTGCCTTAACAATAGGTTTATTAACGAAATGAAAATACTCCTTTTTTGGAGTGCTGTAACTTTTTAAGGAGAAGAGTAGTGGTCCTTCTATTCTTCCTTACCTCCTCTCAATGCCCATTGAGTTTAGATTGACAAATCAAGTTTACTTTAATAATAAAATGTTATTGGTTGCTGCGGACGGAGGAAATGAGGGATCAAAAATATGCACTTAAAATTTTTCCGTTGAATACAACCATGATTCCGATTAGTACTACACGATGCAAGTCTAAATGTTGACATTGGTTGTATTCGGTTTGGTTAATTTTCAAAATTCACCAAACTTTTTGAAATCTTATCCGCAAAATACCTTCATAACAATATCTGCTCAAATGAAGTTAAAAGCACGTTTCTGCATTTCGCAAATTACTGGAAAGTCACTTAATTTTATTTTAAAAGCCAAATAGACCATCGAATGGCATATAGTACAGGAAAGTTTTTCGGCATCCATTAAACTTTTTACTGGTCAGTGGAAAGGTAGTTGCGATGTCATGATTGTTTACACGCCAGTCTTGTTAATTTTTTTATTTATAGACCCACCAGAGTCAAATTGAAATAGTATCTGTCACCTTTACTTTTGGTAGAAACATCTGCTAAAGAAATACACACCGACAGGAAAATGGTAGAAGACTCTCCCCTCGTACTACAATGCATCCTGGTGCCAGGAGATGAGGTTGTGTGGAACATGTACAGGAAATGAGCACCGTGAAGGTTGCCCAATCACTGCTAACCATTAAAAAAATGCAGAGTAGTTGATTGCTGGAACTATTCTGATAGATATTGTCGGTATGTGGATATAACCACCGTCTAAATGGTAAGAAGATGATTTGTGGAAAGCTGCTGTAATTTATTTATAATATCGGGATAAGTTAGTAGTTCTAACAAAGATGTCCGATCTCAGTCGGATCAGCTGGGAAAAAGTCCAGGCGATCATTAATATGACCACATTATGTCATAGTGTACTGTTACGGAATTATAATTAGAAAACCGAACAAATGTAACTAGTACTTTTGGAGAATGTTGTCATAGTTCTTCCCGTGTTTCCCTTATGAATCCGAATCGTTAGAAAATTAATAAAGCTATGCCTCGTGCAGCGGCTGCCCCGAACTATTCTACAACTCTTAAATAAATTGCTTAAACTTCAATTATCATGAGTCGTCACAGAGGAAAAGTTGCGAAATATACAAAGTCCCAGAAGGCGTTTTGCGAACCACAACCGCATTGGACGCACTCGTCAGCCTCCACCCTTGTTTGAAACATTCAATTCCATTCATTCAAGTAAGCTAACAAAGCGCACTTCCAATTTCATAACAACAATCCATAATGGGTCATACATATGAATGAAGTAATGTATTGTATACAAAAGAACTATGAGGGAGCGGACGACTGCACTGTCGATCGTACCACCACAGCCTGCATCATCAGCTGTGGCTCGTCACTGTTGAGTGTGAGTCACAGTCGGAGCATGCGAAACATTTGGAACACATCAAGTGACTGACTATATAATTACACGCTATTTAAGTGGATCGAAATTACTCTGAATACAATTCAGCAACAATAAATAAAGCCATAGCTCCGTCCATTGAATTAAGTCTCTGCAGAGTTTGAATGATGTGGATGATGCTTCAGACGATGACTTATGATTGATTGAAGTAGGGAGCAATGTAGTATCATGGGTTTCTCTAAATAAGGTCAGTGACTTGTTGGGATCGTGCTAGTTCATCGTCGGCCCTCGATACTTACTGAGAAACATGAGAAAATTTAGTAAGTTTGTGCGGAAAAGTGAGCATGTGGACTCACTACATATGAAATTACCTTCTTCTTGCCAGGACAATACTAAAGAACAGTTTCACTAGGAAGGATGAGATTTGGGATTAAATTTTAAGGATTTCCGCGATTCGAGGATACAACCACTTTGGTTTCTACTTGAAGAAAGTTTCTATTGAGGGTTATTGCTTATTCTCGTCCTCGTGGTTTTGGAGCTATTTGGATTTTGTATCCCTAACTCCTGAGAATGTCGAACGTTCGACGTAGTAAATGCGCCGAATGCTTCTATGTTAAAAGGCCAACCCTGTGGATGGTATACATTTCCTCAGTCTGATGCTTCCAGCCCTGTATGGTAATGGTCAAACTGACAGCACATTCAAAAGTTATAAAGTTGGCCGATGCTTCCACTTTGTCCTGTATATAGATTCCAAAAGCGTTCTTCAAAGTACTTAAAATAATTAAAGGAGGAAGAATGAGTAAATATGGTTTAAAACAACAAAAGAAGGCTTTGGTATTGAAAAGCTAGTATGAGAGGAGGGTGCGTGGTATATTTCATCATCATACCCTATAATCAAATGACTAATTATTCATTATACGCTACATTAAACAAGTTGGAAAACTGGCACTTCGAGTATAAAGGTTTTGTGTTCATCTTAAGTGAAAAACTTTCTACGCACATTTTTACATTCGTATATGGCTAAACACCCAAAATATTTCTTCATATTTTTCCAAAGTACAAGATATACGTACATATTATGCTCAACAAACATTCCCTATTACCGAATACTGTAAAATGTCCAATTTTGTAGTTCTAGCATGAACTTAAGGGAGGTTTCCGGCTAAATTTCTAAAATATGCTGATATACTATTATTAACTTTATTTGTTCAGATATCGGAACGGGTTTTTTAGGCCTAGATTTCGTTTAGATACACCACTGTGATTTTCAGATTTTGCGGTTGGGTAGGTTCTGAGAACGAGATCTGTTACACTCTTTGGAGGTCATATTTTGAGCCCTCACTCCTCTATCTTTCACCCGATATCAAATATGGGGTCAGTTTCAAAAAGTACTAAATGAGCCCTCACTCCCCTACCTTTCACTCGATATCAAATATGGGGCCAGTTTCAAAAAGTACTAAATGAGCCCTCACTCCCCTACCTTTCACCCGATATCAAATATGGGACCAGTTTCAAAAAGTACTAAATGAGCCCTTTCATGATTACATTCTGTGAAAAGAAATTTTGTACCCTCCATTCACATGTATTGGGAGCCGCCCCTTAAACTTAACCCAAAATGGCGTCGGTTCAGCTTCTAATCGAAGGTTAGCATCCCTTATTTTACCTAGTGGAGGACTTGATGCAAAAATGTTCGTGTTAATATTGCGCAAATGTTCAGTTGATATCCCAATTGTCTCGGCTATCTGAGTTAATTCTAGTTTTCGGTCCTCTACCACGATTTTAGGAATTTTGTTAGTCATTTCGACAGCTGTGACGTTAACGGGACATTCTGAACGTCGTGCGTTATTAATGCATGCATGCATATGATGGAGAAGAGAAGACTCTTTCAGCGGTAAATCTATTTCTTCTTTGATTGAAAGTGGTGTTATGCCTTTCGAATAAAAGTATTTGATGCTAGCATTTTTAATTTTCACGTACACCGAAGAGTCGTCTTCAATGAGTTCTCAAACGTATCTTAACAGAGCAATCAATCTGGAAGTTACTATATATACTAGCTAGGGATGAAGTTATAGAATACCAGTAATCTCTTAACCAGGTCGAGTAGTGAAATATTCATCATCATTATCAGCGGTGCAACAACCGGTATCCGGTCTAGACATTCCAGTTTTGCGCCGAGGCACACCAATTCGATATCCCTAAAAGCTATCTAGCGTCCTGGCCTACGCCATCATTCCATGTCAGACAGGGTCTGCCTCGTCTTCTTCTTCTACCATAGATATTGCCCTTATAAATTTCCCGGGGTGGATCATCCTCATCCATACGGATTAAGTGACCCGCCCACCGACCAAGAGTTCGCAATTCTTCTTGCTAAGAACTCAAATCTGCGACGAATACATGAGGAGTGGCAAGATCATTTTCTTGTATAGCAAGAGCTTTGATCCGATGCGCGTGCGCGGATTTCATCGTCGGTGTGATTGTGATTTAATAGGAGGAGAAATTATCAACGGTCTCAGAGTTGTAGTCTCCTATCTTTATTATTCTCGTGTGACCAGTGCGATTTGATGTCGCGTTCTTTAGTGCTGACGTTGCCACCATTTATTTCTTCTTGCATTCATTGATGTGCGCCGCCTGCTCGATCCGAATGAAGACAGTTTGTACGTCTCGGGTCGCTCTTCCCATGATGTCGATATCGTCAGCATAGACCAGTAGTTGAGTGGACTTAACCAGAATTGGCGCCTCTCGCATTTACCTCAGCATCACTTTTTCCAGGGTCAGATTAAAAAGGACCCATGGTAGGGAATCCCTTTATCTTAGAAAATTGTTGATGTTGAATGGTCAAGAGAGTGATTCTGCTGCTTTTATCTAGCCTCGCACATTTTTCAGGGTCAGTCTTATCAGTCTCGTCGGGATATCGAATTCTCTGCCTTGTATAGTTTTACCCTGGCTATGCTATCATAGGCGATCTTAAATTCGACGAAAGGATGGTGCAACTGATGTCCAAATTCCAGCACAGTTTTCATCGGATGCCGCAGAGAGAAAATCGGATTTGTTGCAGATGTGGCTGGGGTGAAGCCTCTTTGGAATGTGCCAATGATGTGACATGATCTTATAGACTTAGCAACGTGATACCAATATAGTTGCTGCACTGCGTGATATTTTTTTTTTGTATGGGACAGATAATGCCTCGTCACTAGTTGTCGGACATTGATTCGCTGTCCCACACCTTGAACATAAATTGATGATCCGGTTGGTGTAATTGGTCGCTTTCATATTTAACCAATTCGGCTGTAATTCCATCGGCTCCTAGCGACTGATGACTTTTAACCCGATTGAATTGCAAGGATTGTTTCTTCTGCAGTTGGTAGTGGCAGCATTTGTCCGTTGTCTTCCGTTGGCAGGACTGTCGGTGTTCTGGTTGTTGAGCAGCTCATCAAAATACTCAATCCATCACTCCAATATGCCCATTCTGTCGGAAATCAAATTTCCCTCGTTTTGCCGGCAGAATGAGCATCGAGATGTATAAAGCTTCATCCTACTGACTTTTTGGTAAAACGTTCGCGCCTGGTGGAGCTGCTCCCTATACTTTTCGAGTTCACAGACCTGTTGGTTTTCCTGGGATTCCTTTTTCCGTTTGTGAAGTCGCTTCTCTGCTCGACAGAGTTCGTGATAAGTCTAAGTAAGAGAATTCAACATTACTCTGTATGCAGCATTCTTCCGTTCCGTTGCTAACTTACCTTCAGCATCGAATCAGCCGGTTCGATTCTTTTTACGATTGGACCAAGTATGTTTGTGGCCGTACCAATGAAAACATTCTTCAAATTATTGTGAAGATCATTTGTCGATCTCCAGGATCTCTGTTGAATGCGGTTATTGCGGTATCCATTTCCCCCTTATAGGTGGTGTGGACGGCTTCAGCGTTAACTCTCACCTGATTGTCAGAGTGTTTTCTAGACGGACCACCAGTGATCCAAGTCATGAATGTCAGAACATATAGGGCAACCAATGTAATTGGTTGCCCTATATGTTCTGACATTCATCAAGGCTGAAAGGTGGCGGCGTTCGATCAACACGTGCTCAATTTTGTTTGAAAGTGGTCCCGTCTGGAGAGGCCCGCGTTTGTTTGTGACTGCTTTCCGCGCAAACCAGGTACTTCCAACAACCGTTTCGTGTGACACTGCTAATTGAATAATCTGCAGTCCGTTATCATTTATATTTTGATGTAAGCCATGAGAGCCAACGTATCGCCTGAATAGGGGCTCCGTCCCTACTTGACTGTTAAAATCTCCAAGTATAATTTTGATATCGCACCTGGGACAGGCTTCGAGTGTTCATTCTACTGCCTCATATAATGTCTTCAATTGGGAAAGTGGCGAATCTCAGGACTTAGTGATCTTCCTAGCTTTTTAGAAAATCTTTTCTCAATCCATGCTTTACAAACTTTATCATGAGGATTTATCACTATCAATGAAAACGCTCTTGTTGAAACAATGACGAAAGCAACTGAATATTATTGTAATGTGGGTAATCATAAAGAAGGAGGTATCCTGCCCTATTGGCGTTATTGTTGAAACCAGATTGATGACAATTGAGTCTTCAGTAAGAAGTTAATTTGTGTTCACCAAAGAGTTGAAAGGCAACACGTCACACCCAGCACTGAAGAAGAGAATAAATTGTTCCCGAAATATCGATATTTGCAGCGACGGAGACGGTGTTGCGTTTCAATCCTTCAGTGAGTGATATAATATGCTCCTTATCCTGATTCGGTCAAGTACGTGGCATGATATTTACTTATTGGAAGAAGTCTTTCTTAGATGGTCTTTATAAAACTGTGGGTAGTAAAACTCTCACTTATTATTATTCCATATTAATGAGCTGCGGTGCGTATGTTTCTTTCAGCGTCTCATCCAGAAACCGTCGGTTAACGCTCTTTAGTGATTTGAAAAAAGTTTATGCATCAAGTTCTGCCCTGAGCTCCTACTAGGTTAGCGTAAATTATTTAACTCAATTGCATTTTACACCGGCCAAGGAGCTGTTCCAATATTTGGAAAAGTTCATTAACCAATCTATTAGCATAAATGCAATAATCCGAAAACCAAACATTGGACGCCACAATTTCACGTGGTTGTTAATAGAATGAGAGAAAGACCGTTTGAATTTGCAATGAAACCTAATGGAAAACGTAATCGGTGGCTGCACAGTCGACGGTCGTTGTCACACATCATCACATGGGTTTATACGTAAGAGCATAGAGAAAACTGCAATAAATCTATTGCAAAGAAACGGTACTGAAATTCCATTCTTCGGTCGTAAAATTGAATGTGTGCAGATAGAAAAGTCGCAGAAATAGTGACGGTCGCCACAAGCTTAGTACTCTAAAAACCTGCTTGTGTTCCTATAGACTATTTTGTACATATGGCATTTGAAGAATGTAGCAATGTTTGGTTTGCACGGGAAAACAGAGGAGAGTTTCTGTTGGAATGTTCAACGGGAGTCTGTGTATTGAACTCAATTCGCTGAATCCCAGCGACATGGCGGTGCTTATTTGAGCGATTTTTAGATTGGTCTCATATGTAGAACCCGGTAAGCGATAATATATACAATTTTTACTAAATGAGGAAACCTTTCTCTTGTGGTTAAAACATAAAAGCGTTATCTAAAAATGAAGAATAGCATTCAGTTTTAATAAAACGTGGAGGTTTTATTGTGGATTGCATCGGAGAAATTTGAATATTATCACTTTCTTGATGAACAATTTTTCCGATTGTATTGTTGTTTGCGGTCGATGGTTCTATTATTAACATTGTCACTATTGCCATTTTTGTTGCCGACCTTCAATGCATCACATCTGTAACTTATGTACGTACGTATGTGTCAGATGTTGTTCAGAACCTCTCATATATTTTTTTCTCGAACGGGGAGAACCTTCGTTCTAGTATTACTTTTTGCATTAATATAATCTTTGCTTATTTTTGTGAACTGTTCGCAGAACTTACCCACCATTTTATTAAGGTTGTCTAAACACAAAACCTTATTAAAATCGGTTTACTGTCTGTCTGTCTGTCCGTCACACGCCTTTTTTCTCGGAGACGGTTGTAGCAATTGGCACCAAATTTGGTAGAAAGGTGGGTACTGTGAACGCTCACGCATATAGTGAGTTACATCCTCTTACATCGAATTTAAGGGGGGTCCCCATACATGCAAGAGGAGGGTGCAATTTTTTCTTCATCAAATATAGTATATGGGGTATCAAATGAAAGGTCTTGGTTAGTACTTTCCGAAGCTGGCCTTAGTTTTGACATTTGTTAGAAAGGTGGGGAGTGCGGGGGGTTGAAAATGATAATTTTTTGAACGAACCCATTCTCAGAAACTACCTAACCGAAAAATCTGAGAAAAATCAGGGGGCTGCCACTATATGGTGCCTAGGCTCCAAAATACCCTCCACATCGATATCTGTTCAAATAAAGTTAATAGTACATTACTATAATTTTTAGTAATTGGCTGCAAAACCCTCCTTAAGTGCACCCTAGAATCACAATGTAGGCTACAGCATAGAGCATAATCCTGCCAAATTTGGTGAAAATCGCACTATTGTTAACAAAGTTATACTAGGTCAAAACTGTCGCTCCTCTGCAAATTCGAGACTATGAATGTCAATATCACTTGAAAGTGGATATTTTCACATAATATATGCATATTATACGTGTTACATTCTAATGGGACAAATGTACACTCAAATCTCTTTATAAAAGAAATACACAAAACCTTTCATATCTGAAGCAGCTAGCTTCCGGTTTCCCAACTTGTTTCATGTTAACATTGTGTTTACGATCTACCTCTTATTACCGACCTTCCGATATTTTAGTTTCGTTTCAAAATTTCTTATGCTTTCAAATCTTGGGCGCCTTTTGTACGGATAATTTGCGGATTCCTTCCAATTGTAGTATGGTTACGAATTGTGCTAGATAATTCTCTTTGCAGTAACTTCCTATCCTCTATTTTCTGCTTGTCCGATATTACCGGCCAGGTTGACCTCAAGTACCCCAACTGCCTGATCTTGCTCCTTTATGTATGAGAAAATCAGCTAGTTTTCTCGTATTCTGATGATTTTTCCAAAATACAAAAGTGAAAATATTGATAGTTTTGTTTACATATCGTGAGCCGTTGGTCCTTCATCCTTGTACAAGTTTCATTCGTAAAAGTAATCGATGATATTAATAAATTTATTCGGGTCCATAAAACGTGTTTTAACACAAGAATGCGGGTAGAGTTACGGGAGAAGAGCTAACCCAATATCTGGAAAGTAGCGAAACTTTTAGAAGTTTTACTGCAGTGATGCGTCGTGCTAACCAGGCCCGAGACTATCGGAGGGTCCTTTGGATCCTTCAATCCCTCTAAAGTCATCTACAAAATGTTAATTGTTCTGGAATTTGGTGCAATTGGCAGTCTGCTCCATACTGAAGGGAAGTCTCTGTCTCTACGAAGTGATTGGTGGTGAATGCCTTATTTAGTATTATAATATGCAATTGGACATATTGTTCTACTAGCAGCAACTGATCACGGATTCTTAAAATCCTGGTGGAATATGAATCACGCTTCAAGCTAAACTTAGAGTTTTGCTCGTTGGTTAAATTGGCGCTCAAGAAGTGTGCGCCTCTCTTTTGACGTGAACATAAATCATGCAAAACTTGCTGTAAAAAAGATGTTGTGCTTCTTCGTGTATGAACTTCATGCATCTGGGCAAAATTATTGAATTACGATATGATTAGTAATAAGTGAATAGGTGTTAGTAATTTAATAAATGACAACAGATGCACTTTGCTGAAATATAACTGAGACTCGTTCAACAAAACTCACAATATCATTAAAATTTATTTAATAATAATAATCGTTAACGCAACAATCCATATTGGGTCAGGGCCTTGAAGTGTGTTAGAGCACTTCATTCAAGATCGTAACGGTACACTACAGTAGACTGTAGGAGACAATGTGGTCAGCATTGCGCTCGCCCGAGATTATTATACTCATTGACAGCTGAGTCGACTGGTATCCGACGTTAAATCACGATAAAAAACCTTCTGCCACCGCGACCTTCCGTACGACAGCCTTGTGCTCTAACCACTCAGCTATCCGGACACAAAATTTATTTAGTCTACAAAAAAGGGTCTTTTTGAAGATGTATATTTTTTCTAACCGACAATCCTTGATTAATTTTTGAGGTATAGGCAGGCAAAGGGTGCCATATCTGGAGAATATTTTTGGTTAAAAAGTTGCTAACAAAGGATGAATTTGACAGAAGATTCGTTGCCATTATGCAAAAAGGGCGCCCTCCCTCTCAGAAGCTTTAAATGGTTAAATAATATTGTTAATTCACTGTTTGACCCACTGAAAGAGATTTCAAGTGGGAATATCACTTATAAAAAAACAGTGGGTGAAACCTTCATTCTTGAGCGACTTTGACGTTGTTTTTTCGGTTTTAGTTTATATGAGTCGCACCATTTCAGTGCCTGCTGGATTGTTTGTATTCATATTACTACATACTATTATAAAACTGAGGTCTGAACTAGCTCGATCTAACACCTTTTCAGAATTGACTTAGGGTGAATAATTGATTGCGTAAAAGGTGTAGCCCAAGGCAACTATCCCCGTGGTCTAACAATGGTTCAAACACATTTATCCCCTGAATCACAACCAAAGAAAAAGAAACCAAGGAAAGATACATAGTAGGAAAAGGAGACTATTTAGAAACTCGAACTGAAATTCCTTTTAGCTAAAAGTCCCAAAGGACACTCTTATTTACAGAGGCTTCTGACAAGATGATCACCTACGGAACTTAAGATCGCAATATGACATAAAAATGATAAGTTTTCTGAGGTACGTGAACAAAGAAGGGCAAGGAAATACAACGTTTCAGGGGAACATCGAATTGGCGAGACGCCACGCTCATATGTCCTCCACGAGAAGAAAAAATAGTATTGGGGATATTATTATATGATTAGAACTTTAGATTTTTAACATTAGATAATCACGTTTCGTCCCCACATACTCGAGGAGGGCGATCAGACCCGAGTCTGCAAGGGACTCATCTGAAGTGGCTCTGTCACGAAGCCTCATCGGAGGTTACCTGGTATCATGGGAACCGGGATGGCCCTCTGAGAGCATATGCTCCAGGAGAATTCCTGGAGGATGTGTTCTCGGCCTGGTTATTTGCGGTTGGCCCCCTAGTAGGAGTTTCATGGTGGTTGTGGTTATGCCTACATCGCGGGCAGAGCTCTTCGGAGCTCGAGCGTAGAGTTGCGTTGTACAACTCGGGTGACGTACTCCTTAGTTGCGGCAGAGGTGTTAGATAGGCCTCGCATCCACTGGTATGAATGCTGCGCCTGCTCTCAGTGTAAACCAGGACCGCTGTGCTTGCATGGCGGGGCTCTGATTGTGATTCCAAAATCAATCCGTGTCCGAAGAGGACCGTGGGATTATGCCTTCACGGCAGGTACTCACGTTAAACCCCCCAGGACTTTCATCAGATAATCACGATGATTCAGTCTCATATCTGGAGGGTTAAAGATATTTTTCATTTTAAAGGTCGCCATCATTAAGTAATGATCGTTATTTTTGAAAAGAAATGATTTTCAAAAAAAAACATAAATTAACCATTTATAGTTTTTGGCTAATGTATTTAGAAATCAACCAGCGTTAAGGATGATTGGTTGACATGAGATGAATGATGAACGCAACTATATACTTCTTAAGCACACTATTATCAGTCGCTGGTAAAATACATCAACCATTACCAACACGTTGGATATATTTTTGGTTCCGTTCTATTATACCTATCGTAATGACCGCATTTAGCTTAACCCATTCACTCTTCTGCCTTTCTCACCACCTTCTCAAGTAAAGGCTCCAAATAGTTCTGCCTTTCTCACCACCTTCTCAAGTAAAGGCTTCAAATAGTTCAAAATCTAATTAGTCTATTTATATTAACTAAATTTTTATACGGGGTCGAAAAAAGATGTTTGTCGCGTCAGGTTTTGAAAGTATTCAAAAAATTTCCAAAGTTAAATACCGGCAAATCCTGTTTTAGAGTCTTATTTGCAAAGGAACGTCATTTCCGTTATTAATTTCCTGACTAAATACTAGCACATTGGAAATAAATCACTTTGAACTTATTATTCACTTGCCTAAATCACTAAGTAGAATCTTACATGTTAGCTAATATTTGCATGGAATACGCCCACCCATCGACTCTTAATTCAAAACAACAATCGGCTGCAAACTGTTTAAAGAATGTCCTGTTGGTTCGGGTTAATAAGTCCAGCATGTCTTTCGCTGGTGTACACCATCACTTATGCTTGATTGTTTGCGAAAGCAATAGAGCTCGCAGGTATTTGTTCGAGTACTATCCATGCTTACTGGCAAAAAGTAATTTTGCTGATGTGTCTTTGCGAGTGCTGCAAAGAATGCAAAGATAAGGCACGAATTTCATCTCGCATTTATTTGTCCCAAGCAAATGTCTATTGTAGTTGACACTCGCCTGCGTAGTAATGTACTGGGGAGGAGACGTTGCTATACTTGGATCCATATAAGTTTTTGTAGCCTTTATAGGGTTTAGTGAAGGAAGCACGCATTTGGATAGATTTTGAAACATTGAAGAAACTATGATTGAATTTCTGGTAAAATGACAGAATAAAAACACTACTCATAGCAATTTTCACCTTCGTTCTCAAACTACTCCATTTGGGCTGTTAAGATGTTTCCAGTCGGATGGCATTGAAAGTTGTACGAAGTTTGTACTATAAAAATGTTTGGCCGGGAAATAAATGAGAAATCTATAAAATTTGATGGAGAATGGAAGCTGGAATATATATTTGCAATTAGAGGTGGAGGCCGGGGTGGGAAGATTATATTCTCAAGTTCCCACTATTGTACGCTACAACTTTCCATGCCTTCATTATTCGAGTGTCTCATTCCTCCATTTTCAACCCGGGAGTAGACAATCTTGCGCTTTTCAAAGCTCTCAACATTTTCTGTGGAGGGGCGCGCCGTCATGGCAACCTGTATCGATCCATTGCCAGCCGTCTGGTTGCTTTTATGCTGTGTGGCCTTTTCTCTGGGTCTATTTGCTACATGAACCAAATGGTGCAAATTGTGCGCTCGAATAAAAAAAAATTCGATTAATAAAATATATAGACCAAACAGAGGCTCTGTTCACTATGCTTCGAGACGCGTGGAGGCAAAAGCAGCTCCCGAAATGTTCGTGGAGTTGAACAAGGGAAATTTTCAAGTACTTATCCGGTGGAAATTTGTTGAACTGTTACATAATGTCCTTCAGATTTCTGGCTAGCATAGTATATATGCCGTGTGAGTCACGTAGGTTGGAAATATAGGCATGTGGGGGTAGTATGTTTGCTAAGGCGCGGTTCAATATCAGCCGAATGAAATTCATTTGAAAACGTTTCGGTGTTAATTGGTCTGGAGGAATTCAAAGACATGTGGGATTTTAATGAGTCCCTTGGGGAGCAGTTTCCGTGAGGAGGAGCAGAACAGTTTCCTCATGTATTATATATGTCAATGTAATCACGTTTTTGTCAATTACACTTCACACATTGATTTAATTTTTTAATTTGATTTAAAATCTAAATATTTTATAACATCGACATCGAGTTTATTAAAACTCAATAATAAAGAAAATTTGAAAAAGGTCTTCCTGAATAGGAAGTGGGAGACGAGGACATTAATTGCGATGATTCAATGTAGAAAGCTTTTGGGGATTCCGTTAGCGTCTATGAATTTGAAGTTTTATGAAAAAATGATTGTTATACATTTGAATGAAGCTGTTATATTGTTCAGAGCTGAGCATTGTCGCGTAAACCAATTTCCAGGGTCTCTGGGCAAATTGGTCGTATTTATGGGGGCGCACGGAAATGGTTTCATAGCTACAACGTTGAAAAATGAAGAGGAACAGCTGAGAAAACTATACCGGGTGAATCTACCAGGAATGGAACAGTTCAGGATGCTCTTTGAGGGGATACTAAGCCAATCGCTTTAAAGATTATTAAAACCGCATCAAGAAAAATCTACGGGAATACTCAATGGTCATTACAGACAAAAATATCACCTGGGGATGCTAGGGATATCTACGAACAACGTCTGCAGATTCTGTGAGGAGGGTGACGAAACCTCCACACATGCTCTGAGGCAGTGCCTGGCGCTTGTGCAAAGTAGACTGAGGCACCTGGGAGAGCACTTAATACCAAACACCAAGTTGAATTATTTGGAAATAGAGAATATAATGAAAATCCTGTCAGTTAAAGGATTGCTTGACATACCATAGTTGATAGATGTACTATAACCAGTAAAGGAAGTACCATAGTTCTTCTAGGATATCTTTATTCTAATATTTCACTTTCATGAGGGCGTTATTTCAATTTCATATTCATCAGATCTAATACTGTGTAGATAATAATCTCACAGCAGCATGACAAACACCAAAAGGAACACAAACATCCATGACTAACCGGGATTGGAACGTCTGGCAATGAGATTTAGATGCTGACATTTAATCAATAATGGGTCAACGCGTATCGTTCCCCTTCATACTCAACACGTTACATAGTACGGTGAAGAAGCATATCGAATGGTTATTAGGGTGTTGTGAAGAACATAACCTTATTAAAATCGGTTACTGTTTGCATGTCTATCCTATTTTCTTCCGCACTTTTCTCGGCTATATCGATTGAAACGAAATTCGGGTGACATATCACAAATATGAAATGTCATTAATTTCAGAGTAGTTTAAAGAGAGTTAGCGATTTATACAGAGGAGGAGGGTTGTGTACGTGTTTTTCTGCAAATGACACCGTGCGGGGTATCATATGAAAGGTCTCAATTAGTAGTGGTTCATAAGGAGGAAAGATCAGTGTCTTGTACATAAGCAGACATTTAAGCCAACGAGTGTTTGTTAGCTGAAATAGGTCAAGTTGCCAGCAACCGTGTGCGAGTTTCTCCATGAAAGCTGTTATCGTTTATAGTGAGCCAGGCTTATGATTGAAAAAAGTGGCAAATTCTATCTAGACGAGCCGACCCTCCTACCCAGAGGGACGAAAACTGAAGACGGAAAAGGTGCGATTGTGATTTTTAAACCTTGTTTTTAATTAACCAGTGTAGTTAAATGTTGTTTTTAGTGTTGACCATGCACTTCGTCTTAACTTCATTAACGTGAAGTCCACGATCATGGCCTGCTCGATTTAAATGGAGGCGTTTGTATATTTCGTGTTGATCCTGCTGTTATGTCAATACCATCAGCGCCAGCAGTTGAATGGACTTTTTTCATAAAATATAGGCATGTGGGGTTTCATATGAAGGGTCTCGGTTAGTACTTTTCGAAGCCGGTCTTAGTTTTAACATTTATTTGGAAGGTGGGGAGTGCGGGGGTCTAAAGTGATAATTTCTTCAACAGACCCATTCTCAGAAACTACCCAACCTAAAAATCTGAAAAAATCAAGAGGCTGCCACTGTACGGTGCCTAGGCTCCAAAATAATTTCCATACCGATACCTGTTCAAATAAAGTTAATAATAGTACATTACTATAATTCATCCTAGAATCACTGTTGTCTACATCATAGAGCATGATCCTACCAAATTTGTTAAAAATCGCACTATTAGTAACAAAGTTATAATAGGTCAAAGCTGTCGCTTCTGTGCAAATTGAAGATTTTGAATGTCAATATCACGGATATTTTCACATAATATATATTACGTGCTAGATACTAATGGGTAAAATGTACACTCAAATCTCTTTATAAAAGAAATACACAAAACCTTTGAGATACGTGAAGCGTCTAACTTCCGTTTTCTCGATTTGTTTATATTATAATTTCTTATAATATATCCCAACCGCATGTGTTAAAAAATTCATCTCTTTCAACGTTGTATAAATGAAACGTGATTTGTTTTGAGGCTAATTGTTTATGTCAAATATCATCATCATCAACGGCGCAACAAATGGTATCCAGTCTAGGTCTGCCTTAATAAGGAACTGCAGACAAATATATCGATCTGGCCCCCTTTGCTACGCCATCGATCTATCTCAAACAGGGTTTGCCACGCTGTTTTCTTCTTTTTCTACCATAGGCTTTCCGGCTTGGATCATCCTCACCCATACGGATTAAGTGACCCGTTCGTCGCAACCCAATGAACCAGATTTTATTCACAACCAGACGGTCATGATATCGCTCATAGATTTCGTTGTTATATAGGATACGAAATCGTCCAGCCTTTTGTAGAGGGCCAAAAAATATTCGGAGGATTATCTCGAACCCTGCTAAGATTTCACAAATTTTTTTTTGCTAAGAACACAAGTTTTTGAGGAATCTATAAGGACTGACAAGATGAATCTCTTGCCAAGTACCGTGCGCGGATCTCATCATCACAGTTGTTATCGGTTGTGATTTTCGATTCTGGATAGAACAAATTTGTCAATCATTTCGAGAGTGATCCTGCTACTTTTATCTGGCTTTCGTACATTGGCCAGAGTCAGCCTAGTTAGCTTTATCAATTTGGCAAGTTTTGCCCTGGCTATATTCCTACAGCTTGCCGCAGAAAGGTAATCTGATCTGTTGCTGGTTTGTCTGGAGTGAAGCCTTTTTCTCATGGTCTGATGATGTCAAATATCCTACTGGTTTATTCGTAAGACTTGCGTTCATGATTGAAGTCGCTTCTCCGCTCGATAGAGTTTGTCTCTGAGCATGTTCACATACTTGCAGCAAACCAATCGTTCCAACTTTCCTCCTATAATCGACAGGAATTGTAATATGTTTGCCACTTCCAGATCTTTCAGTCTGATAGCTGGTATTAAGTATTCTCGCAGGTACCCTCATCTACTTTATACTCCCCACAGAATCTGCAGAGAGTGTCCGTAAATATAGTATACCTAATCCCCAGGTGATATTTTAACCTGCAATAACAAGTGATTATTACAACTGTGATATTAAGGCTCTTTTTGGTGAGCTTTAAACAATTCTTCGAGCATCTTAGTTCGTATTCCCATATGAGCATCCTGGATTGTTTCATTACTGGTAGGTTCTCCGAATAAAATTCATTCAGCTGTTCCTCTTCATTTTTAGCGTCGTAGCAACAACCCCTTTCCGATTCCAAAAAAGAATTCAGGTCTGTATAGCAGCATCCCTGCTCCTTTTGCGGTCATTTCTTCCGCTGCTTCAATTGCCTTCTAATCCAATATGGTCTAATCCAGACGTTATGCAAACGTATTAACTTATCAAGGTATTCCCATGCCAGCTTAGAATTTATCTGGTAGGATTCAAGTGCTTTGATAGCCGCTTGGCTGTTGGTCAAAATAGCAATGTTCTCTGCCCTCTACAGCTCTTTTGGAGCCTGAAGGATCAATTCAGTTTCGTGGTTTCAACAGGCAAAGGGCACTATCAGCACTAAATGGTGACACCATATCCAACACGTAAATTGGTGGAAAACTGTCCCCAGTGCTGCTTAAACTCTACAAAACTCTCCCTTATGGTAGAATTTCTAGAAACATGGCCCTGTTTTTTCGACTGTCACCTGGAGAAACCAAAGTAAAAAAGAGGAAGAGATTGTGCACTTTATTTGTTATGGTTGACTTGCTTAGACTCAAGCCAAAAATACCTAGCAAGTCTCTTTTACGAAGAATTTGTGCGCCCGTTCCCGGCTTTCAGGAAACATCTTCAGATTCACAAAAGACTATACTTCCCAAAGGATGAACTTCGTCTTAAGTCCTTCGACCAAATTTTCAATTTTCTTAGAGTTGCTCACGCCTATGCCCATCCCCAAAACTTCCATGTAGAATGGAAATAATTCTTATTCGAAGAATGCAGCTGCACTGTACCGCGACACTGCATATATCATAGTTCCACTGCAATATCTGCCCCGTTAGAAATTTGCACTAGCCCACTCAATTCCGGCAGAGTGAGTTGCACTGAAGCCAAGCATTCGCCTTCTTAATTCGTTCGACTACATATTTGGAATTCCTCTCCATTCTGCCTTCGCCACTATGGATGGAGTCAGCCCACGGCAGAGAGTTGGCTCGGCCGTGGAAAGTTGTTTGACGAAAGCCATCCCGGGCACTTGTAGTAACAACAGCTGTTCCTATCGAGCGACATTAGCCGCCAAGCATGACGCCCTGATACACAAACACCACGTGATTTTATGGCAGTGCGGGCAGTGCATAAATAGACTTTACTTTCGCATTGTACGTGGCTAGCGGCTGGGTTGCTGTTCGCCGCCAACGCCTCGCAATCACCCGGCAAATACGGTCCCGAACGAGGCTCGTAGCTGAGCCGGGCGCGGCAGCATAGCATACATACCAGCTGGGTTTAGCGGCCGGCTCACCGCCCGCATCCCGTGCCGCCGTAGAATGTGCAAAATCGTCTGGCTGGAGTCGTGGCGAGCAGCGTCGGCATTTCAATTCAGAAGTGGATGCGCAGATTCCGTTCGATTTGTCGGCGTCGTCCTCGTCACACTTGCTGCCCTCACGACACCTTTCCACCGAGAATAATTTCTTTGAGCAAAAGTAGTAGCGTTGCTGGCGTACTACAGTGGTTCGCTGTAAAACTTGTGCAATACACTCCGTTCTGGACGTTTCCATGGTTATAGCTTTTTTCCTCGCTTTCATTGATGGAATGCGGATTCGGGTACATTTTCCCACCAAACAGATCAGAATTTGCACCCCAAGCTTCAATTCGAACTGCTCCTTCTTGTACTGTGGTACCATCAGTCACTTTATCCTTGGAATACTTAACGCTGGGTACCGAGCATTCAGGTCTGTCACTTGCTAGCTTCCTCCACTGTGCGCTTTACCCACTACAAGGCGGAAAGTCATAATGGCAGAAAAAGTCGGCGTCAGCATGCGATGAAACTTGACGCTACGACGCTACTACGCGATGACTGGTTCCCGATACTATTCGGGAAAAAAGTACAGTCACCACAAAACGACTACACGACGGCAAAATTATCAATTCTCCACCACACATGCGCACTGGGCACTGTCGGCAGCACGTTGGTCGTGAGTTTGTGTGTGCGCTGACTGGCGTTCACATATGATTCCGTCAAGGTTTCTTTTACGGTGGTTTCGTGTGGCTTTATCGTAGACGCGAGCACGAGATAGAACGCGAGTAGCCATGGTACATGCAAGTGAAGGAAACGCCGAAGAGTCTCGAGGGGGTCAGGCCCGGCCCGGTTGAAACGCTTGGAACGGATTCAGCTGAGCCGAAGGCATTGCCAGGTGAAGTTGAAATTCCCCTGTGAAAATCATTGTAGCGTGGTCGTCACCTGAGAGCTTGGGAAATTTATTTTTTGTATTTCTTGCACTCGTCGGCTGATTGGTGCAGAGGTTGTGTAAGGTTTACTGGATGTGCGTAGTATTGTATGTGAAATTGCGACTTATTTTTAGAAACATCTGCTATGTAGAGCGTAATATAAGAGGTGAGAGGCAGAGGGTAGCGGCGACTGCGAAAAGCAACAGCACTGTGTCGGTTGTGTGATACTTTTTTGCACATTCAACACATGATTATTTTTGGGACTTGAGATACGAGACGATATGTATTCGTGCAGGAAAAAATTGTGGTCAAAACATTTTCAGGCGAATGGCAAATTTGGTCAATGCGGGCTGATGGGATGAAATTAATTTCTCCCTCGTTTTCGATAGGCTTGGATTGAAATATTAGGAGATGAAAATCAGCTGGGCGTGCGGCTCATGTGAAATGTTTACTCAATGCTGGTGTGGTATGCTTAGGATTGAAATGGGATATCGTCGTCGCACGTAGATCATGGAAAGGGACGTTGGTGCAGTATTTTTCGGAAATGGAACTCCCCACAGGTGGGTGATTCATTTCTCTGAATGATAAGTACGAAGAATTTTTTCTTCTAAAGAAACGACCAACGAATTATTCAAGCTGTTCGGTAAAAAGAAATTGATTGCCACCCAATTGCTCATTAGCCTGGGTGTGAGCTATCGTGTGGGCTTCATCAACTAGAATTGAAGTACAGCAAACTCATCAGTTGAACAGTCAGTTTTCGATCGCGCTTCGCGTTGAAACATTGAGGCGAATTTTAAATTACACACAATTATATAAAGTATTCCTAAATAAATACCTTCTCAAAATTTCGTTTTGGCAGATAAACGCTCGCAAGAAAACGAACCGGCATTCACTGCGCTCGCGAAAACCAAATGGGACTTAGCTATAGCAAACACCCCGTTTTGGCATATTAGTGATTTTGTTTTGGGTATACTTTTGGTTGTGTGAAAATGTCTGATTTTTTGCCAAATAATCGTCATTTGCGGAAAGTGTTGGTCATCACATCGAGAGCTCTGAAAAGTTTACAGAGATGCTGCTGCTTTCAAAGACGGTGATTTCAGTTTTGACAACTGTTGACGTGAAGTAAGATCTGAACCTGCGAAGAGACTGAATTGAAGGCATTGCTCGATTTGAATCCATGCCAAACGCAAGAAGAGCTTATTTCAGCTTTGGGAGCTCACTTTCCCGCAATTGCATGCGTTGGGGAAGGTTGAAAATCAAGGAATTCTGAGTCCTTATAATTTGAAATGAGTATTGGGCGTCGTTTTTTTTTTTCAACTGTGAACAACTGCTCTCGCAGCAAAAAAGGAAAGATTTTCTTCATCGCATCATAACCGATGATCCTGCTTTTATCACATCGGCTTGGTCGAATGTTCACACTGTGATATAATTTGGTAGGACCAGTCGGTGTTATTTACTATGAGCTGTTGAATCCGAATCAAATCGTTATTGTTGAAATTGATGCGATTCAGCCTAGTGCTGCGCGAAAAACGGCTACAATACGAGCAGAGGCACAGTGATGCTACAATGCTCGACCTGAAGTTGCCGAAACCGTTAAATCCTACCTGAAAGTGCTACTATGGGAAGTTTTACTGGTGCTGCAATATTCATCGGATATTGCACTATCCGATCATTACTTGATCCATTCTGTGGCATATGGTCTAGCTAATCAGCAGTTCCATTCATATGAAAACATGAAAAAATAGCGTGGTGCGTGGATAGCCTCTGGGCACTTCTTCGAGTTCTGCCGAAAAGATGCGAAAAAGTTGTAGTTAGTGATGAGGAATACCTTGAATAACTCATTTGTAACCATTCTTTCATAATAAAGTTGCATTTTCATAATAAAACAGTTAGAATTTAACTGGATTTGTGTGAAACTTTTCAGTATTATGCGTGATATGGCTTTTTAGGAAAAAGGAGAAAGTTGGTATTCCCAGGGTGATCTTAAGGGGGGTTTTCGGTCGTTTTGAAAACTGACAATCTACTATTATTAAGGTTATTTAAATAGATACTAGAATGAAACAGTTAATATAACTCCCCGAAAAAAATGAAAATGCTCGACTAATTATCAAAAAAATTGGTCTCTTGCCATTTATGGGTATACCCAGATTAAACGCAACACTATTATAATGCTTCCAAATATTTGCATTGGCGTGTGGTTATTTTTATTGTTTGTTAATTGCAGTACTTTTTTTTCCAATTAAGAGACATTTTGGAAGAGAGCATAGCGTACTCTCCATTGATCGAACGCGGCATTTTCATTATCGCGAAACCGCGTGCACGCGGGATCTGATACTTACAAAAGTAAAGGAATTGAATTTGTTGAACTTTACCTGATTTCCATTTTAAATACCAATTTCGAATCCGGAAGTTAAAAGACACTTTCAAATAAAATCATGGTCAAACCGTGTTTCCAAGTTCTTAGACTACGATAATCCCGTTATGCTGCCTCCTCGCGCCATTGTAAAGAAAGTTGTGGGCCTAAATATGAGATTCAAGGACGTTTCTTATTTTTAGTAGCTTTGTTGTAGTCCATCGCATCGATTTTCTTGGTTATGTTTTAAGGAGCAATGCTTTGTCAAATGTACTAGCGTCTTCATGTGCACTTGAGGAACAGTGAAAATATCAATCTAACCGTCTTATGCGGGACATAATTTCTCTTTATTTCAGTCGATTGCGGGAAGCTACCAGTCCGGGTTTTAGAAGAGCCTATCCTAGGTCTGGTGCATGGCATGATGCCAAAGGGCCTTACTATGTCACTAAGAATGTGCACATATTTTCTATCAAAATACTATTGCCATCGATTCCCGTAACGCTTTTCCACCCATTGATCGGTGGAAGTGAATCGGGAAACACAATTACGATGCTGCGTGCGGAATGCGGATGAGAGAAGCTGCGAACCGCATACAGCTTCAATGTACAGTGAAGATTTCAGGTCGGCAAGGTTCGTTCTGATGACAGATTGCACCATATGTAATTTGGCGGCGCTTTTCTTTTTCGGCTGCGTTTTGAATGCATAATTTAAATGAATTCGTTTTAAGAACTGCGTGAGGCACTAATTAATGTCACTTGCAACAGTCCCGTCGCGTCCATTCATAAAGCCAGAGGTATGTGCAATGTTAGTGGCATCAATCATTCAATTAAGATTTTCATAACATAACGCGGAGATTTTCGAATCGAATTGAACAATCTACTTTGATTCTCGTTGCACCAAATCCCATTTGGATAAGTAGGAGCTGCATTTTTCAAAGGTTTCATTGGAACCGAGTGAGAAGAGGCGAGAACTTATATTAATTTATATTCAGAAAATACTGCTTCCCTTTTCGTATTTAAGAAATATATCTGATAAACTAAGGTAATAATTTTAGTTCGATATGAATGCCCCACGATGCCTGTTAGTTTCCAAGCTCTCTTTTTTCTTATGGTCAATTGAACTTTCACGCAGAAAACTACCATCTGTTCATTGAGAACACGGTCGTCGTGATGATTCTTCATATTTTTCAGATACACAAGGACATCTCTGACTGTTCTGTTTTAATCCTTTCGTCTTTTCACAAGCATTTCGAATTATCTGCAGTTTTATTTCGCATTGTTTTTTTTATAAAAGCAGAAAGCATCATTGATAAAAATCAATCCGCAAGAAATAAATAAATTACACACAAATGCCGCAAGCATCGGATACTCGACTAGACGCGAAACTAGCATAAGCTCATGAATACCTACTACAGTGGCGTAGAGTCAATGAACGACCTTCAAATGTGCAGTAGTGAAGCTTTTTCATGATTTTACCTCTTACAATGTGGCATGCATGGCACGAAACGTTCATCTCGCTATCCCACGATTGAATAATATAGTTATTTGCTGCTGTGTTTTGTGTACATACCAGCGAAACATTGGCCCGATTTGAGGAATTCCTACCACTTTTGTTTTTTACTTTGCAGGCCTCGATTGAGTGAACTTTTTTATGGCCAAACAGGTATCGAGTGAGTGCTGTATTGAAAGACCTACGTTGAAGAATTTCTTATGAATTCCAAGTCGTTGTACGGTTCTTGATTGTTACTAGCGTTCTGCTGGGGATTTTCGCAGATTCTTTGCTAGTTTGATGGCCGATTGCAGGGTAAGTGTTCTCGGGTGTGAATAAGCTCTGAATGAAGAGATTTGTTCTTTTCTTGAAACCACACAACCACTTTGTATGTTTATTGTATTGAAAGACTGTTCACAATAACTCCATCAGACGCCAGGCAATACAGTCGAGACGAGCATCAGAAATATAACAAACATTCTTACGGCATATCAATGTCGCTGCATCGCCTTCAGAAATATGGCGCATTGAAAGATTGAGCGCGCGCCAGCCATATCACTTAACATCTTTGCCGCATGAGTTCAGGTGAAAGAACTTGTGTCCTTCACGACCATGAGACGGTGAGGGTTTAAGATGGCAAAGTTGTGGGGGGAAGCGACGCCTATGTCGCCCCAAGAATACCTGGAGCGTCGTGTACGTGGCATTAAAAGGCGGGAAAGCAGTCTCGAAGATTTCTGGATTGATCATTGCATTTGCCCACGAACCATTCTCGGTAGCATGGAATCTGATCGAAGGGGATTATATCGTCTTATTTATGCAAGAGAGCTCTCATTCTGAACATGGTCGTATGGTCGCCATCTGGAGAAGGTGGAAAAATTCCAGTAACGACGCCATTCATTCTTACGGTTTTGATGAAATTCAATTTATTCTCGATTTGAATCGACGTGGTGAAAAAATGTGTGACCTATTGATGGTAATCGACTCCGTTTTGAAATAGTTCCTCAGACTGGGGGGTTGAATTGATCGGGAATATCTTATTTCTCTGTGATGAATAGGTCAATGCTAACAATGCAGAGCTCAAATTTTGAATGATTAAAAAATCAATAGTTATTTCACCTTGCAAAAGCCATTATATTCTATATGCAGCAAAAGTAATCAGAACATTAAAGACGACTCAAAACCGGTCGTTGCTGGCATGATGCACTTAACGTCTTCTCAAATCCTATCATAATTGGAAATTTTATTTAAAATTTGGGGAGTGATTTGCTCCCGTCTTCTCAGTGCTAAGTTATATACTTGGTACTTGGTAGAAACATAATTACTGAAGACCGAAGCTCTCGAAATACGTATCTGCCAACAGAAAATTAAATTGTAATGAGGAAGATAACGTTTTTAAGGTTTTGTTGTGTGCCATACATGTGAAAGGGGGGTGTAAAATTTTTTTTCACTGAATATAGTCATGTGGGGCCTCAAATGAAAAGTCTCGATTAGTACTTTTCGAAACCGGTCTTAGTTTTGAGATTTGTTAGAAAGGCGGGAAGTGGGAGGGCTGGAAAGTGATGATTTCTTTAACGGGCCCATTCTCAGAAACTATCCAACCGAAAAATCTAAAAAAATTCATGAAGCTGCCTCTATGGATGGATTTCTGTTCAAATTAAGTTAATAATATTATATTACCATATTTTTGGAGAAATTGAGTAAAACCTCCCTTAAGTTATCCCAGAGTTATAAAAGCTACGCACAAATGGGATAGTTCTACACTCATATATACTCACAGAAGAAGCAAACAAAACCTTTCATACCTGAAGCGCCCAGCTTACGGTTTGCCGCCTTATTTTTTTATTGTTTTTGCTTTTGTAGAATAAATTAAAAACTCGCATTTCTTAATTATTAAAGGGATTAATATCGTTTTACAAAAAACAGATTTATTTCTAGAAACCCCGTTGTGAAGTATACTGTGTATCTTATTTTGAGGCTTAGTGTATTACTGTTATTAATCTAATAATCAGCAGGAAGTAGAATTCGGCATTAAAGGGTTGTCTTCCTCAAATCTTTATCCTTCCAACTACATACTTGCATACTCAAGGAACAGTTATATGTCATTTCCCATCTATATGTATATATATGCGGGCCAAGGTGTATAATGAGTTTTGAACCAGTCATCAAAAGTAAAACTCTATCAACTTCGTTTGCTTATATTCACTAAGAACTTGTAATCATAGCTAATACGCAAAAATGGCTATGTAGTCACGCTAACCAGCCAGTTGAAAAAAGCTAACATCATTGATGTTATGTCAGCGCATAAACGGTACATCAGATGGAAACCCCCACGTGGTCGAATTCTTCGTGGTCATGTTCTTTCTGCGTAGGCAATCGCAAATTGTTCGGCCTATTGAATTCCATTTCGAGAATGAATCGCTTAAGAGTATTTGGGTTTTACACACTGAAATACATGCGCCGATTTCACTAACTTGTTTATGGAACTAAAAAAATATCTAGCACCGAAATACCTCAAGCGATTAAAACTATGATTTAATCTTTTCTATGAGATTCATCAACTGATTCAAAGAACTGTGGTTTCGCCGAGACCTCTGCAGGCACAGCGTGGTGTTCGAAACTCCCATTTTCCCGGCTATGCTAGATGATTTAGTATCAATGGATGGTTTGCGCTTGTTAACTATTAGCAAAAGTGTATATGGAAACTATCATGATAGTTGGCTACACGTGCTGCTTGGCCTTCAGATCGGTCAATGGCTAATTTATGTAAATATATTATGTATTTAGTGGAAAAAAGAACCGGCAGAGAGATTTTCTATTTTCGTTCTATTATTTTTTCTAGTTCTCTTCATCTTTGATAACATTTTTCTATTAAGTGTTGGGCGGGACAATTTTATTTTTGGTTGGTATTTCTCATAGCGATTTTCAGTAGGAAGTGATTATATGAAAGCATATTGTTGCAATAATTATTTAAATATGTATGTGCATAACCTCAATCGAAATTAGTTTTTTTCGTTGATTTTAACGCATTTTAGATGCTATGGGAGATTGGGTGGGCAATTTGAAGGCAATTTTTACACGTGATGTTTGATGTGTCTATCAAAGGCATCTTCGATTTATTGAAACGTGGCTCTCTGAATCAACTGAATTGAAAGAAATTGGAGGAAGCCAAATTAGGTGAAATCAGTTACTGGCGTAAATAATGATGGCACCATGAGACGGTACATTATCGTGGTGGTAAATCCACGCATTTTTTTGGCCATGAATCTTTTTGTTTTTGACGCATTGCTTCACAAAAACTTCTTATAAACGCCAAATCATTTACGTTGTTTACTGTCTGATTTGGCAAAATTCATAATGCGCGACTTCGCTGTAATCGATGAAGTTCGACTGAGGAAGAATGTTTTTACGCTCTTAGGCTCATTTTTAGTACCTTCTACTCACCTAAATAAACTGAAGTTTCGTCTTCAGGAATGACTCTTTTGAGAATGTTGGTCGAATCCAGCCATGGAAAGCAAAAAAAAAGTTCAATTCTATTATTAAAATTGTAAGAAATCGAAAACACGCTGTAGACAGATGTATTGAACATGTCACTTTCACTACTGTTAAGCTACGATGGAGCGATTACCATCTGTCGTCACTTTCGGTCACGTTGCTCCCAGGGCAGAGGTGAGGCAGCGTCTGATGAGTTGTCTCTGCCCTGGACGAAACCGTCAGCCAACTTTTTCGGTTCTAATAGATATAGTTCGATGAAATTTCGAGTGCATAGGAATTGCGTAAGGGCCAAATTCTGTAGCAATGTAAAACTCGTCTACTTTTCTTATGACGCAGATAGTACCCAGGTACCGATATAATGGTATGGTACATTGTTAAACATCCTAAATTTTTTGTCGATTATAGGACTGATCGACATACTACAATATTGATAGGTATGCGTTAAACCTTAATTATTATGATTAGCAAAACGACGCAACTAAGCAAGTTTGCTGCTAAGCAATTTTACGATGAAAATTATACTCAACTTTCGATGATTTTCAGTTGATCTTCTCTTATAATGGAATGGCATCAGCTTATCTATCCTTTTCTACTCCTTTAAAATATGCTTCGTATGTCGCGCACAGCTCAATTTATTATAACGTTTGCTAATTTTTAGAAAAATCGATTTGACACGCTTTTCTGTTTTTTTCTCTCTTTTTAGGCAGCCATATTACAACAAACGTCCCAGTACATCATTGAATTGGAGCGTGAAAAGACCCATTTGCTTTCTCAAAACAGCCAACTGAAACGAACACTGGGACAACATGAATTGGCGAGTGGCGATGGTAACGAGATTGCGTGTGCTGGTCAAGGTGGAGCTATCAAGAAACGAAAACTGACGGATAATGTTATAACTCTTCAAACAATATCGGATTCGTCAGACGAGGGCCTTGGCTCAATGTCGCCTGAACCTGTGACGTTACTGAACAATGCAGCAAAGAGCACAGCAGTTGCAGCAACAGCTTACATCAGTACAACGTCTAAGGAGCTAACGGAGCTGAAAGCAAGTCTTGAAACAGAACGTAAACGTCGAATGCTCGCTGAAGAGCGTTTACGACAAGTGACTGGACAATATTACCCTGCAACGACGGCAACGGCAAACCAATATGCTGTTCATCGGGGCGAGGTAATTGAGCACACTGACAACATTCGTGAAGAGCATGAAATGGCAGTGTCAATCATCAATGATCCGTTGAAATTGCAGGTTGTTGAGATTGATGCACTACCCGCAGTTGGGCAGACACAGGTGGTAGTATGTTCGCCATTGGGAGAGGTGATGGACATTCAAGAGGACGAAGTGGTTGAAACAATAACAGAGGACATGATACAGGAAGATATGCGCGACGAAGTGATCATAAAAGAAGAAATTGCAGAATATGTAGAAGTTCCATCGAGATTACAACCAATTCTGGAAGCGGCGATAAAAGCTGAACCAAAAGTGGAAGTAGAGCGAATTAATGCAACTTTGACAAAACTGAAAGATGATGCGAAAGATGCCAGTCAGCAGGGTAACAGTGGTCGAATGTATTTAACGAGTACATCTCGACAGAACCTGGAAACGATCGTGGAAGCTATCCGGCATTTAGAAGGTGATCATCTGTTCGCTGAGAATACTGGGGTGACGGAACAGCAGAAGAAGCAGCAGGTAACAACACAGGCGCAAGTTGTGACCGTTCAGCAGGAAGTGCCTCTTGCCCTGACGAACAAGCCATCGCAGCGGAAGCAATTGTCAGTTGATCTAAGCCCATTCCTTCAACTCAAGAAAGCACCTGCAGTTTCGGTGGAGGCAGTTGCCGGAAACACATCGACGACGGCGAAAAGTAGTAGTAGTAGCAGTAGTAGTATTAGTAGTGTGGGTACAAATAATAGTAGTAGCGTGAGTGGAACATGCTCGAATACAACCTATTTGGTAGCTGGAAGCGGCACTTTGAAAGTGCAGGCACCCGCCTCGGTGGCGGCAGTATCTGTTGCGACGCCAGTAAGTACAGCACCCGCTCTAGTTCAGTCTCAGTCAGCGCCAACAGCATCGGCTTCATCATCAGCGTCCTCATCGTCGCAAACTTCAACACCTGTGACAATAGCTGCTGCCCTGAAGCAATGTCGACCGGGTGTCATTGTTGCAAAGCAAATCTCGTCTTGATTGGACAAATCAATGACACTCAATCATAAGAAATTCAACTCTCCTAATTCAACTTCGACTACTTACTGTTCGTCATTACCAATGTCATCAAAACCCGCTTCGTCACTTTCACTGTCGTCATCGCCGCAATCATCTGTGCCGCTATCAATATCGAAGGCAGTAGCAAGTCCATCTGTAGCTCCGAAGTCAGTAGTACCGGCCCAGGGGCGACGAAAAGAGGTAGCAATGGCATCAATGACGTCTGCAGCAAAAAATCGCAATAAGAAGTGTCATCAAACTCATCAAGGGAATCAGCAACAGCAAAAATATGTGTCTGCATTTCATTAATTTCTCTTATTACTATAACTTTTATTATAAAAAGAAAAACAAAGTTTCCTTTCTTCTCTGTTTAATATTATAATAATTATAATTGAAAAATACTTCTTCCTTTTTCATTATTGTATAATGTATTTTCTTATTATTTTTAAAGTTTTGGATTTGTATATTTTACAGTATACTACAAATTACTTTTTAAAAATTGCATTGTATTGCTTGTAAGGAGAAGCAAGAAACGACGCAAGAGAAACAAACAAACGAAGAATCAGAAACATTCATTTAGTTTAATATATACACACTACGACTACTCTATAGAGACGAGGAAAAAATTCAAAATTTTCTTTTGTTTTCCTGTTAAAACAAGATACGAGTAAAATTAAAAATAAAAGAAGTAACAAAAAATAAAGTACATTTTTTATTTTAACGTTTTGTTTTTCTTTTTGCCTTGGTTTAATCTTGTGACGAAGTCGTTCACGTGATGCAATATCGTGAAGTAAGAAGTAAATAGACGAGAATGGAATGTGAAGAAATTTGAGAGAAGTAACGAAACAAGAGTGAAAGATTTTTATTTTTTGAAAAGTAACATTTCACAAGATTAAATGAAAAAACCAATCGAACGCTGAAGTAATGATAAAATGTATATTTATAACGTATTTAAAGTAATACTGAATTTTCAGAAATCATAACAAATTTATTTAAAGCTAAAAAATCCAAAGTAAAAGGAGGAGGAGGAGATTATCAGAAAAGTCATCAATTAGTTTGCGCATTCGAGCGAGAAAACATTTCTTTCACTTTAGTCAGAAACATCCTTGACAAGATATCAACACTTTCAAATTATCAACTTCAAACTATAAATTATTAACTTTGTTAAAAAGCTACTTATGAGTAATACTGAACGTTTCCACGTCGAATCTATAGACAGTTGAAATTGGTAGCCGAACAATGACTTACTCGCTGAAAATGCTTTTGGATAGGAGTCATGAACGAGAAGTAAACGTGGCTGTAATTATTATTTTAAAGTTTTTGAGACTAAGATTATGATTCATCTTTGGTATTACAGGGGAAATGCAATGCGAAGAACGATTTCCTCGACAAGCAGCTTTTTACATAGATCGAACAACGTTTTTAGAACAATTTTCACGTACAGTATGCACATTTTCAAAAATGTACTGAAAACAACAGAAAAGGCGAATTTTTGATTATGCATAAATGCCATTATTGGATCCTTAGGTAACGCACCATACTACCAATATTTTATTCATTCGTGTAATGTTTCAATGAAGCAGTCACATTTAGATGGTATACTTTGGTCTAGATTTCAAATATATTCTGTCGGAAATATTTTCTGTGAGCATAAAAGGAATGGGGTGAATTATTCCAAATTTCTGAATAATTAATCCGCAAACCTGCCTTTATAATTGCCCACGCCTTTTTGCTCGGATTGCAATCTGGTGACTGCAATCTAATTTCATTTTTGTTCTCTTTCCATTCAGTCCAGTACGTGGATCGTTTTCCAGCTCCCAGACCTTTTGTAGGCCTTCAGTATTATCTCCTAATAATTAATAATATTGATTTATGGTTCCGTAAACCTTGTTGGAGGTGGTCGATAATATAATTGGTTGGTATAAATGGGGCATTCTTTCTGCATTTATAGTATGCAAAAGGGGTACAGTATCAAATGCATCGTTCCTATAAGAGCCCTTAGATGTGCACTTTTTTGGGGATGTTTTACTGTGTGCACAATTATTTCAACTGATGTTTTTCGTAAGGTTTCACAAGACACCAAACCATTTTGTCTATGTACACTTGGGAATTTTGTCCAAGCAATGCAATGATTCGGTGATCTTTGAGTAATTGTTATGCTTTAGTTGACTAGTCGTTTCTTTTCAAGTTTGGGATTGGTTGACCTCTATCAACTGAAAAAATGAAGATTTTTGTTTTGCGGCCATTTGCACCAGTTTGGGTCATATCTCATGCTGCAACTACGCCCTTATTATCTGTATAGCTTCTATTAATGTGTTATCAACTATTCCCCAAACTTCCGATTCGTTCTCTAAACTAACTGTAAAGTGAATATCTGACGTTGAGAGTTGCCGTATGATCTCATTTCAAGTCTTGATTTGCCCCATATGATCGGTTATTTCTATTTTGAAAGTAATATTGACCAGAACTTAGAGGACCTTACCCGCATGCGTGTTTTAATCGGGCAAATCGAGCTCGGATAGTTTGGAATTCGCCTTGTCCAGTCAAAAACCGAATTAAGTCGTATATTACTTCTTCGTGCTTCCGATTTCTCCACTTTGCAGTGGGGAGATATGGACGGATTTATGAAAAACGCATGTCCATCCTGCACATTTGCTAAATCCCTTCTGATTATCATATATAAATGTTCTTTCCAATATTATTGGGCAGAAAGTTGTAATTTCATTGAATGTTTGATTTTTGTTTTTGATTAACTTCTGCTGTTTGTTCAGGTTTACTGTCAATTCCAGTCCTTCGCCAAAAATTACAAACACTTGGAAAATTTGGTAAAGTTTTTATTAAAATATATTTTTCAGTATGAAAGATGATGTATTCATCAAAAAATTATATATAATATTATAGCAGTAGATCTTAGATTTATATGTATATAGTATTTTTTTGTTTACTATTGTTTTTGATATTAATGTTTAGTGTTGCCACCCTTTGGTTTGCATCAAAGTATGATGCACTAAAAAACCATATCCCGACGAGTTTTTTGTTGAGGTTTGACGGTGTCTGGGTTAGCTATTTTGTTTTTATCCGAGAACTGATGAAGTCTAATACATTACGACATTGTAATTGACGTTTTAGAGCAAGGACATAATAAGATTCCCCCGAGAATGTTTTTTTTTGTCAGAAGAAATATACTACTTCCTCTATTCAACTTAATTTTCATACTCAGCTCTACTGCTATTCATATGTCATTATTTACATCATTGCAGTCCATTTCTAACGTTAAGTTTCGGTGAAAGGTGTTTCTAATCCTCTAACTCTTGTTGACAGAATCATTCCAATGTGAATGCACAGTACACTCAGCTTAACTCGCTGAATACGTTAACGGATATGGCTGTATTTCAATAAATTCTGCGGCAAATTTCATATATTTAGGCTGAAGAACTCTACTCTCTTGATATCGTAAAATAATTTTCTCGGTGTCATAGCCAACGCTACTCGCAAATTGTGTACGTTTGCTCTGCTCCGCCTTTGATCTATTGGCTGTAATTTGTATGTTTTACTAAGATATTTGCCGTTCGGATATATTGTACATGTCTGTTATGTACTGCAACCTTGCACCTTTGGAACTATTCCCCGATGCGCAGCTGTACAAATATTTTGCTAGCTTTCTTGCTTATTTCAGTTGTACGGATAGTGCCTAATCTAATCTGGAGTTTTACTCCTATTTAAATTTACTTTTACTCTTAGACCAGCTTGAAAAAATGAAAAGAGAATTCTTCTTTTGTATGCCTGATATCACCGTACGAGTTCGACTTAGAAAGTCACTAATATCGGTCAGTGAAGATACTCAAAAGTTCACTTAGTTTTTATTAGTAGTAACACAATAATCTATGATGTTTACGGATATTGTTACGCTTAGCTAGTTATAGCTTTAGGTATGAGGCCAGCAGCTCTAACCCCAACAACGGCCTGAAGTAAATTAGAAACCTTCCCTGTCCAACTTTAGACTGAGGCAGACACTCTCCCTATTCTCGACTATACTTTTATTTACTGTCCTTCAAGAATCAACAAAGTTCCATAATTGCCGATTCCACTATGCTGCGGATACTGATCGTAGTACATGCTTGTTCCAAACCACATACTTTGCCGCACCTGTTGTGCTGCTGGTGGAGAGGAGTAGTACGGGAGAATCATTCGCATCTTACGCCGACTTGACTCGCGCTAGTACTTGTTTTATTATTTATGTAGCAAAAGTATTTGAACTTTTATTCCTTGATTAGATGCATCTATCCTTCTTATGCTTTGCTCTAAGGATTTTTCTAAGGACTTATTTTTGATGCGGCTTTATTCCATATACTGAATGTTCGCCGTTCAGTGACCGCGCCGTTCTTAGTGAAGTATAATATATCCATTTTTTATTGTGTTAGTTTTTTAATTTCGTTGTTTATGAATTGGGAAAGTTGGGTAGCTTTAAATAAAATGCATTTTGCTGACGGAAATTTGGCCGAGGAGTTTGAATTATGCTTTGCAATTTAGGCGGCCAGAGCGAAATACAAAGGCAGAGCTATTCCAATAACTTGAAAAGTGACGAAGATTAAAAGTGCAAGTTCACAATAACTAATGTGTAGTTAATGTGAAATGTCCAGTCGACATGCGCTTATATTCCTATATGCCAGTTAGGCTCCTGAATGCCTGGGAGTCTTTTGGATACTTCAGTCCTTCTTGCTTCATCTACAAAATTTCTTGTGTCTGAAATTCAGTACAATACGAAACCTACAACTGAATGGGTCTGGAATACAGACCGTGAAACTTATATTTGATTGAACGGAAAGTTAAAATAGGAGAATCATCAACGCATACGGTTGCTAGCGGCCGGTTCTTTTTCGTGGGCCCTATTGTAGGCGCCGTACAGAGGGCCGAGAGCCGATCTAGAGAGAAATGATTATTTTAAGAATGAGTCCTGCTCGATTTTTTACACTAATCCGAAAATCCACTCCCTGAAGATTTATAGGAAAAAATACTGAGAGAAATACGTTTAAGTCATATTGCGTGATTCCTACAAGACCTACGAAAAAGAATCTTGACAATGAAAATGGTCTTCGTTTCGAAAGAATATGTACGAAATCTCAATATCATCTAATTTTGCCTAATTCAAAGTCTGAATGGGATAAATCTTGAACAATTTGAATTCTTTAGGAATGGAATATGATTTTTTCGCACAATATCTAATTTTAAATCCTAAAGTTCTGTGATTATACTATCCTGATAAGTCTATCTGGGAATTAATTTAAAAAGAGGGGAATGGAGGGGAAGTAACAACATGGATTCAATGTCTGTCACACCCGATTTACTCGGAAACGGCTGAACATATCGTCACGAAATTCGGCGAGAAAATGTGGTCTGTGAGTCTCTTTAGTCCCGAAAGGGGTGTAAATTTTTTTTCACAGAATGTGAATGATAATGTGTGGTGTCAAATGAAGTGAATCGATTAGTACTTTTCGAAACTGACCTTATTTCTGATATTGAGGGAAACATAGGGGAATAAGGGCTCAAAATATGTGTCCCAAAAAGTGGAACAGGTTTCGTTCTTAGAACTTATCCAGTTGGGAAATCTAAAAAAGTGGTAAAATGGTATATCTATACGAAATCTAGGCCTCAAAATACATCCCATTCTGACATATGCGATAATCTTCCCTTGGTTGGAACTTGGAACTTAGTTTTTATGAAAATTGTTGTTTGCTACATACTAGAACTGTTTCCCATGGAATTGAATACCGCGTTGCAATTGAGGCTGTAAGGGAATGGTCGATATGCGTGTTCTGAGCAAGCTGTGTAAAGGGTTGGTTGGGACCAATGTCTATCTCTTCTATCTTCGTCATCGCTTCCTCTTCAGACTACCTGTTATCTGTCAGTTCGCCAATCACTATTCTTCTTGTTATTCGTGCAGTTACATTCGAATAAAGAAAAGGTGAAATGTATGAGTTAACGGTAGAGGGTGAAATTACACAGTATGACTAATAAGTTCCCGAACAAAAATTCGAACAGATGCAAATCGTAATATATAATAAATTAATTTATTTATGTTAGGCTTTAATATAATTCTCTTTCCGAGCTACACAATCAGTAAAATGTCGATATAATGATTGTGAAGCTATGCACATACTCGTCGATAGGAATAGAGAAATACTTTGTCACCGTCGTCTTGATTGAGTTCGCATCTTGAAAAAAAGTTTTTTCATGTGTAACTTGACTTATTAAACGTATTAAATGGGGCTCAGCAGTTAAGCAGGCGTGGACAACAGCAACGCTTTCTTCCATGTGTTGTGTTGACGGTCAACCACTCCTTGCACCGTCTTCTACCGATTCCTTACCATCTTTAAACCGAGTAAACCACGTGTACACTGTTGTATGAGACAACATCTTTCCCTACGCTTTTGAATCATTTTGAATGATGTGAAGGCTTTTTGCAATTTGACACAAAATTCAATCACGGCCCTTTGTTGTTTGTAATTCCCACACACACACATAAAACTTGTAACACACGTTCGTTCGTTTTCGGCTCTTAGGCAACTAACACTGCTGAAACTTCGTGCACTCTTTCGCTAGACTTGCATGCTTCGTACGTTTTCATACAGATCGCAATACTTGAACTTATGTATAAGATTTTTGCTCGGACACTTTTTAGACATACTGTGTATGATGGTGGATATAAAATCATAAAATTGGAAAACAGAAGGGGACCTATTTTGCTCAATTTTATTGAGTTTTGTTCACAAAATTACCTTAACTGAAATCAGAAAAATCAGCGGAGTTATCTACCGCAATCTTTTGTGTGAATTTCGGTTGACTTCTTTTTTCAATGGGATTTGCAATTGTGAATTTTTCCAAGAAATTTTACAATTTAATGAATGCAAGATGCTGTGTGTAAATTTCATCATTCCATATTGATAAAACTTCTTTGAGCAGCAGAAGGGATAAGAAAAATAAGTATGATACTGGCAGACAACGATATTTTTTGCCTGGAAATGCCTTTCAAGAAATAGAACTGTCTGCGGGTATACTTTTGTAAAGTATGAGGAATGTTCAAATGCCACCGTTATCGGCAATTGACTTCGCAAAATAATTGTCAACATTAGCTGGGATCTCATCTGGTCCTTTATTGGTTAATTCAGTAAATGTTGCCATTTAAATCAATTTTGCGGTCGGTAGTCTTATTTAATGTAGCACAACTAGGTGGACTGTCGAAAATTCGCTATCTTCTTTTTTGAAGCATCTTGAAATAATGCCAAAAGACGTACAACTGAGCTTAAAAAGATATTTATATCTTCTATTCGATTTGTCTCATTTTCTTCTGTTACATTGTAAATGTTCTCCCTCATCGGCGTGATAAGCTCTGTTCCATCACGTAGGCAATAATTTTGCAAGGAAATGCGTAAACTAAAAGTTTAATTTTTGGATAATGGACAGTGCATGAGAAATATGATGACTTTAGAAAATTGTCTGTGCAAATATCACTACTATCCTAATTCATTATGGTCCCTTTGAGTTGTTGCCCTCCTTTGATCTCGTCCTCTTCGTTTCAAGGCGTCGCAACTGTTATTCACTTGTTTATCACAATGAAATTTATCACCAAATGATGTCCCGCCATGGTCCCAGTTCCATGGT
This sequence comes from Hermetia illucens, assembly GCF_905115235.1. Taxonomy (NCBI): domain Eukaryota; kingdom Metazoa; phylum Arthropoda; class Insecta; order Diptera; family Stratiomyidae; genus Hermetia; species Hermetia illucens. Next base: position 140,897,581 of record NC_051849.1, on the reverse strand, counting down.
TGATAGAAACAAAGATGAACAAATACCGTCAATCTTCTGAGAATTGTTTCTACGGTGCGCAAATAATTTTGATTATAATGCAAATAATTAACCCCATTTTACAATTTACAAATTTATAATGCGTTTGCGAAAGATGAATTGTTTCTTAGTAAGCATCGCTTAGAATCTGCCAGATGTTCTGACTCTATACTCTTGACTCGTAAGAAATAATAACCCTGTCATCGGTGGGTGCGTGCTGCCGTGCCGAGTCGTGACTGATAAACACATGGGTGCTTCCACGACCCCGTCGTTTTTCTGTGGTTTCTTGAGAGTACAACCAGTTCATTAATGTAGGCAATGATTATAAGTAAATATTGCCTTCGCCGCCCACGTCAATGGTCTTGTTCTGGAAAGTAGTCCTGTCCCCAATATTCGTATCTCCTCATTCAGACGTTGGTAACATCAACCATCAGATTGTATTATTTTATACAAGGACTACTCTAGATGATACACTCTGCTCCCTAAAAGTAGGTTGGCCAAAATCTTCTCGCTTTAGCCAATAATGTCTTTGCATCGGTATTTCCTTTCGATGATGTTCATTAGAATTTTCTCGGTGCCTTGATGCCATGGCCTACTTGCTGTGAGGATCGTTTCGGTCTTCCTGGTGACGTTGAATCTTTGTCGGCCTCTTGTTGTTCAGTATGATGTCAGGCGTGTCTTTCGTCAACAAGTGTCCAGAAATTTAGTGTACCTAATTCGTATAGGCTTAAAAAAATATTTAAAAAAAAAGTGTGATGGTTAAATTTGTACATATGTAAGTTATTTTTCAACATAGTTGCCATTCTTTTCGATGCAGGTGATCAGGCGGGCATCAATGTTTTGATGCCTGCCTCGATCGAAACTCTCGTTAACTCGTTCGGTCAGTTCTCCTCCTCCTCTTTTTAACCCCTCGTCCGTTGAAAACAGTGAACAGATGGTAATCTGAAGGCGCCAGTTCAGGAGAATGCAGGGGTGCTTCAATACGGCTCATCCTAGTCTGTCAGAAATTCCCTTTTTAAGCATACTCCTCTTTTCGTTCCGAAACGTTCTTTTAATTTTCTTAATGGTCAGCAAGTATCTTGCTCCGTTGATGGTCTCCTCGTGACTCATATATTCAGTCAAAATTATGGCTTTATGGTCTCAAACACGAGTGTGCAAAACAAAATCTTATTAAATTCAGTTTACTGTCTGTCTGTCATAGGCATTTTTCTTGGAAACCGTAGTAACGATTGACAACAAATTCGGTGGAGAGATGGTAACTGTGAGCGCTCACGCATACAGTGAATTATATCATTCTAGGTTGAACTTAAGGGGGTCTCCATATATGGAAAAGGGGGATGCAAATTTTTTTTCACCAAATATAGTCATGAAAGGTATCGGTTAGTACTTTCGTATACCGGCCTTAGTTTTCCCATCTATCGGAAAAGTGGGGAGTGCGAGGGGCCGAAACTGGTCATTTCTTTTACGGGCCCATTCCCCATTACCCAACTGAAAAATCTGAAAAAAATCAAGAGGCTGCCACTTTGTGATACCTAGGCTCCGAAATACCCTACATAACGATATCTGTCCAAATCAAGTTAATAGTAGTGAATTGTTATAATTTTTAGTAATTGGCTGCAAAACCCCTCTTGAGTTCATCCTAGCATTACGAAATTGTAGTAATGTAGGCTATGATATATAGCATGATCCTGCCAAATTTTGTGGAAAACGAGCTATTACTAACAAATTTATAACAGGTCGAAGTTGTCGTTTCTATGCAAATCCAAGACTTTGAACGTCAGTATCACATAATATATGCATTTATTACGTGGTAGGTTCTAACGGGACAAATGCCAGCTCAAATATTTTTATATAAAAAATACATACAACTTTTCATGCCTGAAGCGTCTAGCTTTGATCTTAAGTCGCGAAAATTTCGTGCAGATGGATTGCTGTCGGTGAAATTTTGTAAAATATGAGTTTACTTTTGCCAAAAATGAGGGTCAAACTACCGGACAACCCAAAAAAACCCCAAATTTGGTCCTTTAAGGCTGCCGGTCATTTCTGAACCCGATTCTTTATCTCATAACATACTTTTGGTTTCGAAATAATGTCTTTGTACATTGAAAACTTTATGTTGAATTCAGATACAAAAACCAAGAAAGGCAAAGAAGAGATGTTTACATTTCGCCAGGCTGTTGGTATCGGGGAAATTGACTATTGACGTTTTTCGACCATTGTAATGTGTGTCCTATACTGTACTAAAGTTCTTCATAATCATTTTAATGAATTTCCAATAACTAAATTGGATAAATTGCATGAAAGAAATGTTTTCATCGTATCAAACTTTGTTTAAATCTTACAAGCTATCAATGAATGCTAGAATATGATAAGTATTAGCAGAAAGGCCAATTCGAAAGTGAAGTTTACTTTGTGGAGTTGAAAGCAATTTGCGATTTTTGCTATAAGGTGTGACGCTGAATGAAGGAACTCAAACGAATGGCTTATTTATGAAAAGGAAACCAAAATTAGCTAAATTTCAAGAAGTTTGGCAACAAACACTCTAATTACTACATTAATATATTATTAGGCGAATTCCGCTGAATAAATGCAGAAAAAAACAAAGGCAAATTCATACTTTTTGGATTTAAGTAAATATTGAAAAGAGAACTTTCTAGCAGTTTTCGTTCGTTAGCTACAACAATTTTAGGCATATTTCTAATATTTAGGCATACGTAATTGTAAGAATAGCACATATTCTATTTAAAGGTAAATTAATAAGAATAAAGCAAGCATTCCAATAATGGAAATAAAACCATATTTCAAAATTTTAGAATTTTCATCGAACCCTTGACCGAAGAGGGTTTAAAAAATATTTTTCGCTGACTGGAAAATAAAAAGTGACGCAAAAATCGCAAATAATTATTTAAATCATTATTAATTTGAATGGAAGATGGAGTTCAAAGTCTCTCAAAATTTCCCATGTTTCATAAGTGCTAGTCCCTTGTATTGTAGAAAGTTTTCGTTTGGCTGGAAAAGCAGCAGATTGAACTTCTCATTCAAAGGATTCGAATTGAATATGAATAGACAGAAGTTTAGACAGTTTGGTTAGATATGTTCATTAGAAAATTAGATTGGCGCGTTTGGATCAACTTGCTTACGTTTGAATCAGAGAACTTTCTATGACAAAATCAAATTAAAACAATCTTTGTATACGCACTAATTTGTGAAATTACGTAAGGAGAGGAATTATTTAGTAGAAACATACCGAGTAAATTAGAAATAATAAATTGATTTATTTATGCAAAGCGGATAATGAGGGGCGTTCGGATAAGCGTGAGGATGAGAAACTGATTTTTTCATTATTGTAAGATTAGTGACACTCGTACTATAGATTAGCATAAATGGCTACATTTAGATTGATTTCTAACAAACATTTTTGTGATTCGTCACTGAAATAATATAGCGGAGAAAAGAAAACGTAAAATAAGAAAACTTAATGAAGGAAACACTCAAATTCATTGACCCCAAATTGAAAGTACAGTAGATTTAAAATGAGATGAAACTTTATAATGTATAAATAAAAATACGGTAAATTATATACACTTGAAGTTAATGTGAAATTTAAAGCAGATTATATAAAACAAAATTAAAGTATAATTATTAGATAGCAATCTGAGAAAGGAATAATAAAAATTAATCATAATCTCTATGTATTCTGAAATAGTGGAGGAAAAGTTGGTTGAGGTGTCTGCATGGCAAATCAATTGTTGCGGCAAATCGAGGAACCCTGATATACTCACTGCTCAGGCAAGACGAGTGAACAGGAATATTATAGCCATTGCTATTTGTCCGTTAAAGTTGTTTTGGTAGGATTTTTTGTTAATTACTTTGAAAGCTTGGCATGCCTTTCTTGACTCCCCAGATTATTTCCTGTAATGTTCCTAATATAGTTTTTATTCAGGTGAACCTAATCTTGCTTTGTACGCTCTTATTAGTATATTCTGCCCAAATTAAATTGCGTATTTTCCCATCAATTCATACAGCATTTAAACGCCATCTATATCATTAATAGTTGCAAAAAAAAAGAAAATTATTTACAATCGCAACAAATTTTGTAGGCTTTATACATTAAGGAGATATTATCTATATTATGGTGTATCTTGTATTAAGCATTGTTTATTATTTGGACATATTTTATTATACGAATACATTATTATAATATTATTGAATACAATATAATGTACGCATTGTATAATTTTAGTTAATAACTGGCGGAAAAAACGGAAACAATTTAAAATTATATTTTGAAGTGAGAAAAAGTCATAAAAAGGAAGAAATAAAACATATTAATTGAGGTAAAATACGTTGCATATTTTTTAATTACCACATTTTACACTTTAAAATCATTGGGACTTTATCACAATTGGAGACAATGCAGTTGAGTAATTACAGATTCCAACCGCTCTACTTTTGCGAATGCTAGTCTCTACACTTTAGAGCGACATAGTGAAAATTGCATGTACATTACTTCAATTTGCATAGAAATTCTTCAGCACATTGTCTTTGACTCTCCGTTTGGGCATTAATTCCAATAACCTCTCATCAGACTCCTATGTCCATATTTGCATACGACTGTATGACAATATTGTGTTTTCAAAGGCATTTATCTAGCACATAGGTTCTTTTTCGTTGTTTCGTATTTGCGGTGACTTTGGCATATGTTCAATGATCTACTCAGGTAGATATAAAAAGGAAAGATAATGTGAAAAAAAAATTACTCGTGAAAAAGAACGAGAATTCACTTGCCAAGATTGGTCTGAATATCGAAGTCGATGGTAGACGACCAAAAGGCAGGCCGAAACAACGGTGGCTTGATTCGCTGGATGGGGATTTAAAAGCCTCGAGATTGCACCCAGATCAGGCATTCGATAAAGCTAAATGGCGAAACCGATCACGACGAGCCGACCCCGCTTGTGAACGGGACAAAGGCTGAAGAAAAAGAAGAAGAAGATTAATTTTTACTTTCTATTTGAAACGCTGCTGTAATTATAAATCGAAATTACTTATGAAATCCTGGATCGCGCTTTGTACATATGAAGCAAATGGAGTGTCGTTAACACATTCGTTCGAGAACTTAGAACAAGAGAAACAAGAAAAAAACCAATGTCCAACGTTTTGTTGAGCATTTCGTTGCGATCATTCGGACCATTAAATTGAACCTCTGATTTGCTTGCATCGTAGAACAAAATTGCTTTAGGTTCACCTGCATCATTTTTCCAATAGTGCAAGGTGGAAAGTACTATAGAATCGTTGCTTCATTCTTTTCCAGCACCAACTTTTTCATTTCGTTTTTCTCTCCTCTCGCTCTTGTCCTTCTTGTAAGTTTGTCTATAATGTGCCTTACAACGTATACTTGGGTTTAGAATTACATGCCCACCAAATTGTAATTTAATTTAGCTCAAAAAAGGAGGTTCTTGGATCACAAGTGTGGAAGAATATTTTTTTCCAATTGTTTCGGTCCGACATCAAGTGGTTGCGGACTCAAAGAAAAATAATTTAATTTCTTACTTTGCTGGCTTTGATGTGGAATGTATTGCGTGAATCTGCCTCAAAACATTAATTTTCAGACGAAAGTGCAAACAGTGGCAATAACGCATTTTTCAGTGGAAACCAGTGCCGTTAGATAACGGGATTTTCGACATTGTCGAACGGCCGGATTAAGAATATCGCAGTTGGCTGATGAAGGTTAGTGCATTTATCAGCAATAGTGTCTTTTTACCATCTATAGGGATATTTTCCCCTATATTGCTAGGCCGGATAGCCCCATACGCTCAGAACATCATTGGCCCATACCAAAGAGGCTTCACTCCAGACAAATCAGCAACAGATCAGATTTTCTCTCTGTGGCAAGTGATGGAAAAAAGGGTAAAACTGTACACGGCCATGAGAGAATTCGGTATCCCGACGAAATTGATAAGACTGACTAGGCTGACCCTCACCAAAGTGCGAGGCCAGATAAAAGCAGCAGGGTCACTCTCAAGACCATTCGACATCAACAATGGTCTACGACAAGTGGATGCCCTATCACGCGTCCCCTTTAACCTGGCCCTGGAGAAAGTGATTCGTGATGCTGAGGTAACTACTGGCCTATGCTGATGATATCGACACCATGGGAAGAACGACTCGAGACGTACAAACTGCTTTTATCCAGATCGAGCAGGCGGCGCCAGATGTTAGGCCGCACATCAATGAAGGCAAGATAAAATATATGGTGGCAATGTCAGCCTCAAAAACTAACCAAACAACCACATCAAACCGCACTGGTCAAACGGGAAGAAAAAAGATAAGAGAATACAACTTTGAGACCGTTGATAATATCTCCTATCTAGGGTCGAAAATCACAACCGATAACAGCTACGATGATGAAATCCGCGCACGGTTGTTGGCTGCCAGCAGAGCCCATTTCAACTTACGAAAACTGTTCCGCTCGAAACGTCTCACCATAGGGTCAAAACTCTTACTGTACAAAACAATGTCTCATGTATTCTTCGGAGAATTGAGTTCTTAGCAAGAAAAATTGCGAACTTTTGGCGGCGTTCGAGAGAAGAATCCTCCGAAGAGTTTTTGGCCCCCTACATGAGGATGGACGATTCCGTAGCCTACAAAACGACGAATTCTATGAGTGATACCATGGCCGCCAGGTTGTGGATAAAATCCAGTTCAATAGGTTACAGTGGGCGGGTCACTTAATCCGTATGGATGAGGATGATCTAACCCGGAAAGTTTATAAGGGCAATATCTATGGTAAAAAAAAGACGAGTCAGACCTTGCCTGAGATGGAGCGATGGCATAGGTCAGGACGCAAGCCCGCAAAACCGGGATGTCTGGAGTTCCTTATTAAGGCAGGCCTAGACTTTATACCGGTTGGTGCGCCGTTGTTGATGATGAGTGTCCTTTTCGTTACCAACAACACATTTAACGGAAAATATTTTGGCTATATGAGTAAAACGTGTATCAGTTACGTGTGCTAATTTGGGCTTCTTCAATAAAGTAAGATTTTGGAACATATCTTTATAACGTTGGTGTTGTGCCTATACTTTTCAATTGTAAAGTCTGTAAAACTACTCTAGAGATTTGACACTATCGAAAATGAAATGAATTTTACGTCATTCTGTTCTAAATTTTCCAATTCGAAGGAACATTTTTTAGACAGTTCAATATTTCCCATCGGTATTCTTCTTAGTCATTTTTACGTTGCCCGTTCAATTTACTTTTCTGAGTATTTATATTTTCTCTTCTTCTTATTCAAGTTTATATCTCGTATCGATATTTCTTGAGTTTTATAATTATTTTTAATTTTTGGTTCTGCATTTTTCCATATTTTTTGCTTGGATTTTACTTTTCTGGAATTATATAATAGCAACATGCAAGTAATATAGGTCTTTCAATTTGAGGACTCGCTTCCCCCTCCTCCTCTCTAACTCGCGAAACTTAATAATAAAGGACATCATCCAATCTTATGGCTTGAAGGTGCTAAGGCAAAGTGGAAATACCAAAGGCTGCACTTCATGAAGATTTGAGGCAGGAGAAGCATCATGAATCTTCTCTCTAGACCGTGGCAGTCGTGGATTTGTATGACTCCATGCGCGCGGTCGAGTCGTTACTTTTTTTTTACTCACGCACCGGAGCTTCAATATTAGCGAGCGGATCTTCACAGTTAATTTTGCCAATTTTTTAGGTTTTTTGGATGCCTCTCCTCTCTAGGTCGATTCCGGCCACTCATATTGGTCTCTTTGAGCACAGTCAATCCCATTGAGTTATTACATTCTCCTTAACAATAATACTTTCACATGGTTTGTTGTTTTGTTCAATATGTTCATCCAAAATCAGGAATTGTTCGCGAAAGGCATGTGTACGCCCATCACCAAAAAGGCCGTAAAGAAAGAAATCTCTTATTAGACTTAGATGCTCGACATGTAGACAGGGCATCTGTATCCTATAGGACTTCTAACTCCTGCATCTTATTAAGCGAGACTTTATAGGCCAAAAGTATACGATCAAAAGCTTCTAATACAGGGATGGTGAGCTTTTGCCAAACTCTTTGTTTTGTATCAGAAAAGCGCGCGATAAAATGTTCAAAGTGTCATATATCATACATTCCCATAAAAAGTATAGAGGTCTATTGCCTAAATAATCTAATCAGTTATGTCCTTTTAAATGAATGATAATTAGCGACAGTAATTTACGAGTACAATAATTTTTCATCTAAACGCTATATTCGAACCAGAAGGCGAAGCCTGTTCTTAATAAAGAAATATATTCCGAAAAACAAGTGTAACGGGATATATGACTAGAATGTGTAATGACAAAATGCGATTAGTGATGGTCAAATAACCATCCTGTGTAGCCGGAGACGACCAAGAGGAGAATGCTATTCCAAAAACCTAGAAAGATGGCGAAATTGACCGTGAAGATCCGCCCACAAATATTGAAGCTGCATCGAAGGATTCCGTCGTCACGTGCTTGCATATCTCTATGCTAGCCAGGCTCGGGAATGCTGACGGGTGGGGGGGGGGGGGTGGTCCTTTCAATACTTCGATTCCGCACGTGTCATTATACAATAATTCAAGTGTCCTTTACCGATGCGTGGGTTTACGCCGGATCCTGAAATATCATCACACATGGGAATCAGCGCAAGCCTACCGAAACATCATCACGTGAACTAAACCTGAAAAATAGAATAGCAAAAAAATAACGGCTCGACTTCACGCGTGGAGCTGTACAACTTCGGACCCAAGTGCCGCGATCAAAAGATAAAATCCACGACGGATCGTATCCTCAATGCTTCTCCCGCCTCAGATGTACCATCTTGGAATCCTCAGGCCATCATATTGAAGGATGCCTCTCATAATGAGAGTTCTGCGGGCTCAAAGAGGCAGTTCTCAAATCAAAAGGAATTTAGCTGGAATTCCTGTTATTCTATTTAAAATAAAAATCAGAAACAATCAGAAAATTAAAATCAAAATGAAAGAAGCAATAATTCATATGAAAGTATCACGAGGACAAATAATCAAAAAGAGAATAATAAAATATATATGAAAGAAAAAAAGAAAAATTAAGAAATATAAATAGAAAAAATGAACATTTAAGAAATATAAAAATAATGTATAAAAAGGAAATAAATTCAATATCAATATAAGAAAAGCAAAAACTTTATGTACATTTTGCATTGTACAAATAGTTTACATGAGATACTAAAAAACAGGAATTGGAACCTATAAAACCACGTACCTGCGGTGTTGCGATCATGCCCAGGAGACAAAATACAGAACCGAAAAGGTACTGGCTGTGTTCCGTAGCCACGTAGGTAATTAACTCCGCTTTTGAATTCTGTTTGTTATTATATGTGCTGAAAGAAGGACGTTGAAAAAAGCTGAAGCCTTCGAAATTTGATAATATAGTCATATTCTCAGGATAAGCAGGAAAATAAAATATTGTAGTAATTGGAAAACAAGTTGAGATTTTGTCAACGAAAGAAAAGGCAAATTGGAATATTTTGCCCTCATGGGGGATCCAGGTAGATACGAATTCTACCAGCTGATTTTCCAATGAGAAATCGTTATAATCGAAGAAAAAGGAAGAAGGAGAAAGTCATGCGACTGAAAATGGTTTAACATATCAACTATTTCAGCGGTTGTAATTGTATACCGCCATGAGAAAATTCGGTATCCCGACGGAATTGATAAGACTGATTAGGCTGACCTTGACCAATATGCGAGGCCAGATAAAAACAGCAGGATCAGGCCATTCAACATCAACAAGGTGATGCCCTATCATGCGTCCTCTGTAACCTAACCGCCCTGATCCGCGATGCAGATGTCAATGCACGAGGCATCATCCTCTTCAAGTTCACCCAACTACTGGCCTACACTGACTATATTGAAACAAGAACAATAAAGATAGGAGACTAAAACTTTGAGACCTTTGAAAATTTCACCTATCTAGGGTCGAAAATCACAACCGATAACAGCTATGATGGTGAAATCTATGCATGGTTGTTGGCTGCCAACAGAGCTTATTTCAGCTTAAAAAATTGTTCCGCTCGAAACGTCTCACCATAGGGTCAAAGCCCTTATTGTACAAGACAAGGGTTCTTAGCAAGAAAAATTGGGAACTTTTGGCCGCGATCGAGAGAAGAATTTTTGGCCTCCTACGATATCACGACCGTCTGCTTGTGGATAAAATCCCGCTCAACAGGTTGCGGTGGGCTGGTCACCAAATCCGTATGCGTGAGAACGACCCTACCCAGAAAGTCTATAGGTCAGGGCCCCAGACAGCTTTTAGGGATATTGAATGGGCGGACCTTGGCGCAAAACCGGGAAGTCTGGAGTTCCTTACTAAGTAGTACTACTACTACTCAAAGTCCGATAATGAGCCTTGAATTTAAGAAGTTATTTTTGTCTAAAGTGAGATTTTAAAAGTGCCAGAACAGGACTAGAAGGTTCTTATAAGCTGAAAATTTTGAGAGTGAGAATTTGTGGCTGAAAATAATATTGTGGCATCTTAAGATAAGTTCAGCTAAAAAGAATAATGAGTAAGACATGGTGCATGCGGTTGATGCATACATCTGTATGGATCGCATGATCCGAGTTGTCTGTTTTCTTATTCGCCAACACCCAACCAACTTTTTCAGCCAGGATTAGTTTTTACTGTTTGCATCTTACAGTTGTTTTGTGCTAACAAGCATTGCTAGATCATGCTTGAAGCCTACAATTGTGCCCTTTTCTGGGACAAGGGACGTGAAAATCGGTTATGTATCATATTCATACCAATCTTATACACAAGAGGTCCCCTGAAAGATAGTTTTCGACCAGCCCGGAGAAGTGCTCAGAAATAAATATTTCAGCTTTGAGCCAGAAACTGAATTGACGGTGGCTCTTGTATGTTAGCATGTTAGTCACAATATACAAGGAGCGGTACTATGCTGGCGGTGATTCAATCGGTTTATGTAGTAGCACAAATTTTTGTTGCTACTACTGGAAAGAGATATTCCCTCTCTAAGGGCCGCTTCGAAGGTGTTTGTGAATATGTTGAACCTAAGTTTTACTGCTGGCTTAAAAGTTTTGCTGGGAATGCCATCAAAACATGGGGCTCTATTGTCCACAATATTTCCATTCGTTTACCCCGGCTACTTCTCAAGACTGGAGGTATCGAGCTCGTTTTGAATTTGGGCACATTTTCTACAGCTGACAAGTACGTTTAAAGTGATTTTTGCTCTTGTATCATTTTCTTTATCGCCTTCTGAACCATACCAATTTACTTTGTTCCTTCGTAAGAACTTCTTTCAGGTTGCTTGGCAAGTGCTTATATAAGTACTCTCATCGAATGCTATCAAATCTCCCTCTGAATCGCTGGCATATTCGGCTTGTATGTACGAACGTATGTGGCACAAAATTCCACAACTTCGCCATATTGTCAGTAATCGGGCAGCCTTTCTGAGTATATTGGTATAAAATACTTCTGTGGTGCATGAAATAATTCCCGGGTTTTTCTCCATGGTCCTGGAGTTCGGATACGTGGAGAAGTCGTAGAACGTGTAACTCAAACGTTTTCACAGTCCAATGTTGGCCACTCCGTCTGCTAATCGGAAAGAAATGAACGAATTAGTTTCCAGAACTACTGTAATTCTAATTCTTCTAATTCAGATCCCCTGCTTACGTTTTGAAATTTAAATTCGTCTTATGACTCGAACAACACAGATCATAGAAATCCTAGCCCCCCCTGAATTTCTATGTAGGATACCTCTATGTTTCCGACTTATGTGCTGCTGACTTTTAGTCGCTCCCTTTGCCAACAGTGTTGGTTCGCCTTTGAGAGAAGTTTTGCTCCCGGACATTTTGTCAGTATCACTTCCTACGTTTGAATGTACAGCAAAGGCTTAATATAAATTATTAATTCTTTCTTGGTTTTAAAGGTAATTTTATACTGTTTCACTTGAATATATTTAAGATAGTTTTTAGATGTTTTAATTAATAAATACAGATTATAGGAAAAAAATATTTTTCTAAAAATATATGGGAGCAAATTTAGAAACTTCACTTTCAAGTTAGTAACCTGGATGCAAATAAGAATATTTCCTCTATTTAGTAGCTTTTAACGATTGGTTCTTAACCGTGTCACATCGGGTGAAGGTCCACCTCTCGTGGATGAAATGGCCACCTATCGTAACATGCTGATACGGACTGTTCCTCAAAGCGGCCATCAATGCACTTAAGCGGAGTAAAGCCGCTGGGCTTGGACGGTAACATCTTTCCTCAAACACCTCGACTACCCTCATGACGTCTGTTTGCTCTGTCACCGAGTCATGGTCCTCGACCAAATGTCCCTGGACTTGGGAAGAGAGGCAGGTAGAGTTAGACTAAAGATAAACAACAATAAAACCATCTTAAAATAGGTATCGTTCCGATGCTTGTAGTTCTTCTAAATAAAAATAAAAAATAGCTTAAGTACTGAGGAAGAGAGTAAGTAGCTCTCGAAATACGTATTTACTAACAATTAAAATATATTGTAGTAGGAGAAAGTTACCTAGTTTTATTTTTAATAAAATCATGTTATCCCTCCCTATCTGCATTAATGGGCAGGGCATCGAAGGTGTCGATCAATTTATATATTTAGGAAGCATGATTTCCGCCGACGATGGCAACGAACTGAACGTTGTCCGACGCATTTACAGCGCCAGCTCCGCTTTGGCTACTGTGTCTAAAATCGGGAATTGCAACTATGTCAACATCAAGAATAATTTGAAACTGTTCAGTTCAAGTGTTCTTTCTGTGATGCTATATGGTAGTAGCACATGAAAAGGTACGCTGCCCTAATACTATTGCAAAGGAAAAACTTGGTCGACGTACAGGCCCGGGGTTGTGATCGGAAGGCGGAAGTGACAGTGGATAGGTCGGACATTAAAAATGGGAGACAATTACATTGCTGTTCAATACTTTAAGTGGATTTCAAGAAATATTTCAGTTTTTTTAAAACAATATTAAAACCTAATTATTAAGAAACGAAGTTTTTAATTTATTCCGCAACAAAAACCAAATTCTGTGCATATTCGTGGCATCAAAATAAATTGTACAGTTAAAAAATATAAATAAAAAAATTAAAATTCAACATTTATTATTTCATCTGTTTTCCTTTTGCCTTATGAATTGCCCCTAGCCTCCTCGGCACTGATTTCATTAACTTCGCTGTTACTGCTGGTGATATTTTCTGCAACTCATCCATTATACTAGATTTTAGACAGGCTATGCTAGTTATGTTCGTTTTCAAAATGTTCCTGTCCAGATGTTCCCACAAATACTCTATTGGATTGGGTGATTGTGAGGGTTGATCCAGTTGTTTTGTGGTATAATTCAGCCATTTTGCTGGAAGGTCCTGCAGCGGCATAATTACAATTTCTCTACACTATCAGGTAAGTTTTCTTTTAAAATATTGAAGTAGCCTGTTTTGTTTCGTGCTTTCAATAAACATCAATTTGGCACAGTATCATTAAACCCTTATCATGCTTCACTGTAGACGCTTACATAGCGGTACCCTTGATTTTTTCCTTTCCAAAATTTGGGCGGTGTTTTGTTGCAAAATACTTGGAACTTACTCTCATCACTAAACACCACATTTTTTTCAGAACGAAAAATCATAATTTTTATATTTTTTTCGTAAAGTTTAGTCGCCTTTATTGTTTAATTTTCGAAATGAATGCCTTCTTCCTCGGAACCATTCGTAAAAACGTCCGTCTAATTGTACTGGGGCTAACTTTTATTCCTGTGCTTCTAAGCCCCCGTGATATTGGGTTTGTGAAAAAGAAATGTCGTATTTTGGCAATAGATGGCGACATTTAAACATATCTTGTGTTGTACTTATCGCATCCGGTCATACTATACGGCGATTGGAAGACGATAATCTGTGCTATAAGTGTCTCTTTGACAGTGTTGTGATTGTACGTTTCAATCTCAAGTTATAGCGCGTCAAAGATGGAGTCCACCAAGCAAGAATTTCGTCATATTTTACGGTTTTACTATCCGAGAGGTAAAAATGCAACGAAGGTGGGCAAAAAAATTTGTGAAGTTTATGGGCCCGATAATATAATGATTCATACAGCACAGCGTTGGTTCGATCGATTTCGTTCTGATGTAGTGGCTGTCGAAGATACACCCCGTACTGGTAGGCCAATCTTTGTAGAAACCGGTAAAATTGTCGAAATCATCCAAGTAGACCGACATGTGAGCATTCGCTCGATTGGCCAGGAACTGGGCATGGACTATAAAACCGTTTGGAACCATTTGCCGAAAATTATATTTAAAAAAAACTGGATGTTTGGGTGTCACACGAGTTGAGGCAAAAAAATCTGTTGGACCGAATCAACGCCTGCGATGCACGGCTGAAACGGAGCGAATTCGACCCATTTTTGTAGCGAATGGTGACTGCTGATGAAAAGTGGATCACGTACGACAACCTTAAGCGAAAAAGATCGTGGCCTATGGCCAAACCCTCAATTCGGTCTTCTACTGTGAGCAACTCGACCGTTTGAAGCAAGCGATTGACCAGAAGCGGCCAGAATTGGTCAATAGGAATGGTGTTGTGTTCCACCAGGAAAACGCTCGGCCTCACATATCTTTAATGATCCGCCAAAAACTACAGGAGCTCGGATGGGATGTCCTATCACACCCACCGTATAGGTCGGACCTGGCACCAAGTGATTACCATCTTTTCCGGTCCATGCAAAACGTTCTTGGTGCTACTAAGTTGACCTCAAAAGAGGCTTGCGCCTTCTAAATGGCAGCAAGTTTGCGAACAAAACGGCGCATATTTGACTTAAATCGGATAATTCTAAGTATGTTAAATGGAGCCACAAATTTCGATCACAAATACGACATTTCTTTTTCCCCAACCCAATATTTTCACCGCATTGGTTGTTGAGCCTTGTCTAATGGTTCTTACAAAGGAGCGTATTTCCTTTGCAGTGAGTCGCTTCGGCCTCCCTGATTGCTTGAACTTATCTATAATTTCTGTAACTGCATTATGGCTTCGATCAATGACTGGAGCAGTTTCACGTAGCGACTTCCCCTCCTCGTGAAATTTTATGACAAGTTCTCGTGTTTCAAGAGAAGTTTGCTTACGTATTTTTTTTTTAATTTCGTTTACACTTTTCTCACAAAATTTTGATGAATCAAAATAAACCATGTGGAATGACCATTTTAAAATTGATAGTCGCCATCAGGAATATCCGATCACGACGAGCCGACCCCGTTTGTGAACGGGACAAAGGCTGAAGAAAAAGAAAGAGTCGCCATCAGGAATATGAAATAAAACGGGATATATTTTTCTTCTAAACTATCATTCAGTCCCTGTAATAAGTGTCCACTTTATTTGGATGCCATCAATATGCAGAGAATTTTGTTTTTTGTCGCATTACTTTCTATTACTATTCTGGGGAATAAATTAGAAACTTCGTTTCTAATTAATTAAAGGTTTAAATATTGTTTTACAGAAATCTGCTATATTTCTTGAAAAGTATTGAAATGAAGCAGACAAACCTTGAAAGTGTACACTTTATTTTGACGCTCACTGTATATGAAATGGTTAGCATTATTTTTTTTTTCTGCATTGTATTTTAATAACATGGTGGAAAAGTGAAAGCCTATGAGGACGGACTTAAATGGAACTCCACTTTATGGTGGCAGAGCAAGATAAATTCGTATGTAAAATTCCCAGCAGATTGCTGAAAGGAAGATGTTCCTCCTCCCTTGATTTTGATGATTCTCGCTCTAATTTTGATCCAGTTAAAAATAATGAGTACAATGGAAGCCGTACAAAGAGGCATTGACCGTTAGGGGCAATTAAAATGGCAGTGGAAAGTTCATGCGAATACTTATTTACATATATACCTACATCTACTTTTGCTGGCGATACAGCGATATTAAGTATGTATTCCGATCCTAGTATAACATCGGTGAAACTTTGAAATTGCTTTTAAATAGTAGCAAAATGGTTGGCCCGGTGTAGAGTAAAAATAAATGAAACGAAGTCTTGCCATCTAGAAAATATCTATCTAGAGATTGACTTAGAACAAAGACTACACACAGAGACTTATAAACTCGAAATGAAATCAAATCAAAGCCTATATTAGAATATAAAAACTAGTCTAAAAGACCTTTCTACAGCCAACTTAGATCTGAGCGATATAGGTCTAGAGTTTTTTTTGATCCAAGTCAAGTTTGTGAGATTTCGAACGAATTACTGTTTCAATTAAGTAAAAAAAGCCGGGAAACCGGAAGCTGGACACTTCAGGCATGAGAGGTTTTATGTATTTCTTTTATGAAGACATTTGAGTGTGCATTTGCCCCATTAATACGTAGCACGTAATGTATGCATATATTATGTGACAGTATCCATTTTCGGGTGATATTGACATTCATAGTCTTGAATTTGTAAAGAAACAACAACTTTGATCTATTATAACTTTGTTAGGAATAGTGTGATTTCCATCAAACTTAGGCAGATAATGGGCCCGTTGAAGAAATGATCACTTTCAACTCCTCGCACTCCCCACCTTTCCAACAAATGTCAAAACTATGACCAGCTTCGGAAAGTACTAACCGAAAACTTTCATTTGATGTTCTACATGACTATATTTGGTGAAAAAAATGCACAAAACCTTAAAATGAAGTGTCATGTGAAATGTGGTTTCATATAATTCGTTTATTAAAGCTGCTTTCGATATTATCTCGACTTCGAAAAAAAATAAAAATCAGAACTGTTTTCGAAAGATCTTTTGAGATGAGTTCTGAGTTGATAAACAACACGGCTGTCAATAATCGGTCAAGAAGAAGAGTAATTGTGAAAACAAGGTTGAACGGCTATTGACGGTGATTTATTCTTATTGTCGGCGTTGTTTATCAAGTACTCATTTAGTTTCGTATTCGCCACGGAAGTGTTTGGATAAGAGTATTGTGGACGAATTGTCGATAAGCCGAAACGATGGATAGCATTGAGAAACTTTACAAATGCTACGAGATATTGTCGGAAGCTGGCGATAAAATTTCTGAGGTATGTCATCTTTGGGCTAACATGGAGGTTAAGTTTTCATTGTGGTCTCGCTTCCCTTTTCTACTTTATTTGATAGCACGAATCGGAGTATAAAGAAATATTGCAAGCAGTGAAAGGTTCGTCCAAGGAGAAACGATTAGCCTCACAGTTTATTGGGAAGTTTTTTAAACATTTTCCAAATTTGGCGGATGGAGCCATCGATGCACAGCTCGATTTGTGTGAAGATGAAGACATTCAGGTGAGTTTGAGGTTTAGTTGAGATTAAGCTTTTAGCTTGAGTTCGGTTGATCTATTGGCGGAAGATATGCAGCAGAAGTGTCTAGACCGGTTCCGGATATTTTAATTGCATGAAAAGCGGCTAAAGCTGCCCCGCCAGATGCTTACTTGGATTTGATGATTCAAAAACTTGGGTAATTGATGTTACAAAACTCTTCTCCAAAAACCTTTCACTTCTAAGGTCATTCAAATCACTTCTTCGGATAATGGTAAAATGCATTTTTAGTAGATTTAACGGGCTTTTGAGTAACATGGGCTAGAGCTGCAAATTTTTCACTACCCGGCGGTTCTTCGTACATTTGCAGAGTCTCTATATAGCCTAATAAAAGAAGTGTGGGTTGAATCGGAACGGGAATGATTCATAGTTAGGCTCGGTAAAAGCATATATGCGACAGTATCCGACACATAAATAGTGATTTAACTCGAGCTTGGTATGCAAGTTTTGCCGAGGTACGAAAGTAAGAAAAACTGAAAATAACGGGAGACCTTGAAATGAGTTGAAATTTGAGCCTTGGTTTGGTTATGTCGGAATCCCCCAAAATGACAGAAACTCTAGAAAAGCATCTGTGTCTTATAGGCAACTGAATGCTGACGAAAGTCAATGGGTGGCTTTGCAGCATAAATTGATTCCAAGTTTGCTGTCCTGCCCAGTTAGTTGCGTTGTGAATCCGCTGAGCAGTTATATTGTAATTGGATCTGGATCTGAATAGAATGAAAAACTGAGAGACGTCACTTCTTGAGTTCTTATTAACCAAGTAGTTTCTCAGGTTTCATGATGTTCGAAGGATGGGATTTTCGGCTATCAATTTTGCTTTTTATTTGGTTGCCGTTATTTCGGTTTCACTTACGCGTTGCGGGTTCACTTCAATGGGTTTCAGCACCCTTCAAGACCCTCCGTGGAGTTTGTATTCTCCCTTAACTCACCTTCACAATTTGTTTGTAGGATGATCAATTCGTCGGTCACTTCACGATAGTGAATTCCTTTACATGGTATAGCTTTATGTATGGCTTTTTCACTGCTACTTCAGTCTTCTAACCGAGGTTTTTACGGCAACTTTTTTGTAAGGCGATGTAGCTCTTCATTTGCGATTGTGTAGGCTAGAGCACCACTATCGTACAAGAGGAGAGGGCTATTAATTAATTCTTAGAATTTATGGAGTAACAGGCGTGCCCGCTGCTTTTCGACCCAACATCTGAAAACGGAAACGGTGTTAATGCGTCGGGGTAACTTTGAATTCGATATTACCGTCGACATTTGGCCAAAGTCTTGACTCTCGATTAGGAGCACGTCTCCACGTCCTTCGAAAGAGACACTATATAGCGCCACTGACAAAAAAAAAGGGATAATATTGACGATAAATATAAAGATAAGATATTACCCTGGCGACATCCGCTTTCGACTTCAGATTTTTTGGAGATGTTACTCTGAACGATATACGACATTTTGTACCACCATATGTGGCTCTGATAGTAGCCATTATTCTCTTCCTTTCTGTCATTCCGATAATTAACATTTTGGATTACTGATGTTCGACGCTGTCGAGAATCTTCCCAAAGTCAATGAAGAGTAGATGAGGAGGAAACAGTTGTCCCACGCGGTTCCGGCAGATTAACAGAGAGAGATAAGTGCTCTGGTCCCGCCCACTATGATGTCAGATAAAATAATTGATATTTCGGGTGGATGGAATGAACTACGAATGTGCTTTGGGGTAGAAAATGCCTTGTCGCTTGCGGTATTCATTTTCTCACAAAACGCCTGGTAAATGAAATGAAACGTGAGAGTAGACGGATAGTCCTAAAGCTCCAACTCCTCAATCGATTGGTTTCCTTCTTTTAAAAAATTCTTAGGGAATTGAAAGACTGTTTCCAATTTAATTTGTTCCTAGCCACACTGTGCCTCCCACACCCAAAAATAAGGTGGTCTATTGTTTTCTGCGCGCCACACTTTAGACAATTGTCATTGTTGATTTTGTCAATCTTCCGAAGTAAAGGTTTGCTGTAGACATGGCTTGAGTAACGTCTATTGAAAGTTTTTACAATTGCTACACTATTTGTTGAGATGAAATCTGGTATTTTGATCTCGACGTTGCCTGGTATTCATCTTGCCAGTCCTTCTTAATTTTATTATGCATCACCCATAGTACATCCTCAGCCGCAAAGGATGAAACCATTGCGCTTCCGCTCATTAGGACAATCCTTGCTGCTGAGTGCGCCATCTTGTTCAACATAACTTCACTTTTAGCTGGGCGCCAAGGTATTATTATCTCTTCGAAGTTAGAATTCGCTATTGCGTCAATTATTTCCGGGACAATGGGATGTCTGATGTCTTGTTTCTCCAGAAGAGTGCAGGCTGTTTGTGACGCTGTGATTATCGCTATCTTCTTTTTTGGTCTTTCTTTTGCTATGTGCGTGCCCATCTTTATCCCATTCAGTTCAGTAGAGAGGACCGTCATTGTTTGCGTCCTGTAGTCAGTATTGATTCGAGAGTGGCCAGAGGCTACCGCATAGCTGGAGGCTACAGCCAATGTTGCTGCATCAGTTACATATAGGTCAAAACCCATGTTCCCATTCCTTCCCTGTTCCGACAAGCAGGTTTCGCACTCTTTTTCGGCCTCATAGATCTTCAAGTTATTAAAGTCTTCCTGGAAATTCTTACAAGTTATCGATCGACCATTTTTAGCCATGGGATTGTCTATGACCAAACTATAGGGGGAGGGAGCAGATCTTTTGAGCCTTGTCAGTTCCTCAGAAGCTAATGACGCCTTTCTGAATTTATGGGGGGTTCGCCCCTGATAATTTAGCTATTTTCTTTGCGACGGCAGAGAGCGCACAAATATCCATCCGATTGTCACATTCAAGACGGGTGCCCTTTTCTGGAATCTGTTACATCATTCCCTCCTCTTGCTAATTAGAAAATATCTCAGAATTTAATGATGAGTGTTGCTACCTCATATGTTTGGCACCGTGCACGAGAAATCTTGTGTCCTTTACGGGACCAACGAGTGACTTGCAGCCACCTGCTACAAAATTGGACCTTATTGAGTTAGAGTAGACGCTTGAAATAGCGAACACAAAAAACAGGACTTTTTCGCTATTTTGAGCTTGTTCGTTATTTCGAATCAATTTTTTGAGGGAGATGTAAAATGAATATAAGAAAAAACGGGGGAAAACATTGAAGTTTTATTCTTTTTTTATTATAACGACATTTTATATAGTAAAATGAGCACAATCTTTGGAAAAGGGATGTAATTTTTGTTTGGAGAACAGGTTTTCGAGATTGTAAGACAGCCTTCTGCCGTAAATTTCGAAAAGTTATAATTTCACTGCTCTCTGTGCAGTCTAATACCTTGTTTAAAATGTCCTGTAAAAGGTATTTTTTGACGCGTCATCTGATAATATTTGGCAGTCACCAATATTCCTAGAGTCGGTTTCGGCTTCATCCAAATTCCAAAGTTCGATTTCTAAGCCTGTGTTGATTTCTAGAAATATATTATGAAGAAGTGAGAGGGTTGCATAAGAAATATAAGTCCATTACATTTGAATCGATAGTAAGGAGCAAATCCACCGTAATCGCGATGTCCGCTTGTTCTTCGCTCCACTTTTCAGCTAAAATACTCAAAAGGACATTGTCCTTGTTGTCGTCTTCCGTAAAATCGGATCTCAAAACGTTATTCCAATATTTTCCGATTGTCTCTGGTCAACGTTTTAGTTTAATGTTGCATCTTTGATTGTTAGTTTCTTTAACGCTTCCCTTATTCCGATATTCTCTAACGCAACAATTGTGGACAGCAAATCATTGCGATATTGCAGTTTCGTCATACGGGGATAACATGGTGGTCCATAGGTTGGACCAATGCTGACACGTTTGAGGACAAATGTTACTTGAATATTACCGTTTTCCGTTCGCAATTCAAAATGGTACGGTTCGTTATCCAAAAGAAGAAGGGCATTGGCCGGTAAGCCACGACGTTTGCAAAACGCTTCAACCTGAAATCCGTGTTCATGTTTTATATAATTTTTAGTAATTCGAAGAACCAAGTTTTAAAGATAATTGCCGTCATCCATGTATCCATGCTCGCGTGCGCCGAGCTTTACCAATGACAAGTGGTGTGATTTTGTGACCACCCGTTGCATTCGCGCAAGCGAGATTTGCCGGACCAATAAATTCAAATCCTCCTTTTTGTTTAAAAATTGCTTATGAATGGATCTCCCGCGTCTTTATTTGCAGATACACTTTCAAGTGGCGGCTTCCGTATCTGTTTTTGAACCTAGTAAGCCGACCACCGATTTAACTCACGCTAAATATATCGGAGATCTCTTTGAAATGTGAATTTATCTCGTTTGCTTTGGCTTTTGCATATCTCCACTGACTGGCAAGTTTCTTAATCGTTGCTTTTTCCATTTTTGGTTGTTCAATGCTACTGCCTAATCGTGCACATTGTATTTTCGCGGAACGGAAGTTACTTAATATTTGCCCTTTTCATTTGAAGGGATAAGCTTTTTTTTCGGTTTTTGCACTGATGATACGTTTTCCATTCATTTCATTCAAACGGTTGAAACATTGCCCCGATCTAATTGTATATATATACTTAAACAGAGCATTGCACCTCATTTAAATGACCGCATTTATTGCATTTACAATAAGCACTTTGTACTTGAAATGCATTTCATCATACAAATTCCCAAAGTTGCCATATTTTATCTTACAATGGTTACAAACCTAAAGAAAGAAAATGTATTTCCCCAAAGAAAAAGCACAAAGTTGAAGATAATGAAGTTGCTGGTTGACAATGTTCCATCTCTCTTAGTCGCCTTTTATAACGAGTAGGAGATGTTTTGGGTAAATTCTCATCGGCCAGCTGAAAGTAATAGTGAATAGTCCAACTGACCTTAGGGTAGCTTCTATGCTCGAACAACGTTCCACCCATGATGAGGCGGTGAAAGTTGCAGAAATCCATGAATCTCCAACAAAACGTTATGCTCGCCAAGATCGTGTTTACCCATTACATGTCCGAGGAAGGTGTGGTCAGAGCCCACCTTCGCATTTAGATCACCCATCACTTATGGTCGCGATGGGTGATCTGAATGTCACCTTTAAGAAGCCTCACCTGAACTGTGTGTAATTGCTCCTAGAAGGCATCCCTCTCCACCGTGCCGTTGATGCAGCGCTGCACAATTTTGATGCTCCTTAATTTGAACCGAAATCGTGTAGTCTGTCAGGTGAAGACAACACATCCTGCGATAGAAATCAGAAAGAACCCAACACGATATTCGCGCCCGCTACCGCTCCAGTACCCTCCAGAGTCCCACCATCTTACTTCGCTTAGGCCTAGACTGTTCAACTTATGTCATTGGAATTTCGGTTCGAGTTGGGAAAAACGAGCATTCTGGGGCCCTCACTACCGTTATCGAGCAGCGTGCACACATTCCAGAAACCAGTCTCTATCCAAGATGTTGACGTTTCGGTAGCAAGTCTCAAAATTTGCAGATTTAGTCGAAAAATTCCTATTCCTTTTAGTCGCCCGTTATGGCAAGCAGGAAAGACTATGAGTGTATTCTTAAGTCCTAACTCACAGGGCTGGCAAAACACCGTGGAAAATGGAAGACCGGTAAAGAAACATAAACGCAATATTTTCTAGGGAAGATGCTTTCTTAAGCCCTTCTTGGTTATTAAAATATTTTTAAGGAACTAGTGCAAAGCAATAAGTAATTAAGTAGCCCCTGCTCATAGATATAAGTGCCCTGCCTGGTGTTGGCATTGATTTTTAAAGTATTCCTCCAGGATTTTGTTCCCAGTTTGAAGTACTGCATTCCAAAGTTCTTGAATGGTCTTTAGCTGTATCCTGCGTATGTGATAATTCAAATACCTTCGGGAGGCCTTATCATCCTTATAACTATTCTGAGTTATGCTACGGTCTACAATGGGCAGCATTCCTGGGGCAAGCAACCCCACATTACTTCAACTTATTTGTGAGCTTTTAAGTGTAGGCAATTGCCATATGTTATCGACTTTGCGTCTTAGATAAAGGGGCGACGGGTCCGTGTAAATCAAATTTACACTTGTCAGAAAAGATGACTCGATCTCAACGCTCCCTACTCCACTCGACATGGCCGACGGCCTTTGTCCAGGGAGTCAGTGCTTTCATAGTCGACGCCATGATGAACGTACACTTTCAGACGAAGTCATCTCTTCTTTTAAATCAACCCTGGTTTTAAAACGATCCCGGAACGACAACCGATGAAGCACTCGATTTTCTCTTGTCGAAGTTATTCTAGAACGTGGATCCGGTTTTTTTTTAAACTAACCAAGGATTCATTTTACAAACAATTTATGTAAGAAATATCAAGCAGGTAGCCATCCTCTAAATCCAATTGAAATCCACTTTATTGCGCGAATTACCCGACACTACCTAAAACATACATTTTTGGAAAATTTTCATTTGTCAGTTTTTTGCAGCAGCTAATGTAAAGAAATATTCAAAATTTTATTTGCTACACCAGTAAATATAATACAATTTCCAACCAGCGTCGTTCGGTAATTGCTGCTCATCTCGTTGAATGAACTCAATTGAATGCAATAGGTTATATGTAAGGGAAAGCTACTACGCATGAATTTATAAAAAAGATCCGATGTCAACTTCGCGGTTCCAGTTGCTGCTTGTGTCCTCCAAATCGAGAATATTTCACGTTGGTCGTAAACATTAACGAGTGAACGAGGGTAGAAAAGCATCTGATTGATAAAAAAGGTCAACCGTCCTAAGATGTAAAAAGGACAGTCCAGCAGAATTACCGTTTGATTCTGTTAGTATCCAAAATCATGAAGGTTTTTGGATGCATTCGCGATCTCGTTAAATTACCGTGAGCCGCGTTTGTCAAGAACTGCGGACGTAATACACGCTGCGCCGAAGACAAGCCTATGACTGAGAAAATGGTCCAAATGATCCAAGCAAGCCGACCCCGGTACTGAAAGGAATAAACGCGAAAGAAGAAGCCGCTGCAGTTTGATTCATCTAATTTTGTATTGTCTCCTGGGTCCCTAGGGAGTTTCGTTTTCCGATATTGTCTCATCTAACCCCCAAACTGCACCGGCAAGATCAACTTTCACAATCCGTTTGGTGTTTTAAACATAACATTCAGTTATCAATTAATTCAAAGCTAAAATTGTAGAGCTGTTAATGTTATTTACAGTGGGATTTCACATAGAAATTACGCTCGACGATGTTGTAGATAACATCGTCGCTCATCTCTCTTACTATAATTTTACCGCTCATATAATCCGATGGTCAACATTTTTTGAAAAGTAAAAGTAATCTTCTTTGAAATCTTTTGCAGATTCGACGACAAGCAATCAAAGATCTTCCGCAACTATGCAAAGACACAAAAGAGCATACGCCGAAAATCGGCGATACGCTGGCCCAATTGCTTATTTTAGAGGATCCTACGGAGCTGCAGCAAGTTAACATGTCCCTACAAGCAATTCTTAAAGTAGGTTGACATTGGTTGAAGAATCTGATTTCAATAATTATTCTTTGCTTTTCATGACAGTTTGATCCCAAAGGAGCGTTGACCGGAATTTTCAGTCAAATCACTTCAGGAGACGAGGCAACGAGGGAGAAGTGTTTTAAATTTTTAGCGACGAAACTTTTCGCACTTGGGCCCGAAGTAATAACGAAAGAGGTGGAGGATTTTATTATAGAGAAGATTAAGAATGTTCTGCAGGTAACAATGAAGAGATTTGTATAGTTGGCCCTTATTCCATATCTCAATTTCACAGGACGTCACGGCAGACGAGTTTCATTTGTGTATGAACATTTTGAGCTCAACAAAATTAGGTTCGACCATTACGGGTCATGTGGAACTTGTTAACTTAGCAATCGAACAAGCCGAACTTGGAGCTGATATCGACGCTATAACAATAGAGGACGAAATTGTAGAACGATTCATTCAGTGTGCAAATCATGCGATGCCATATTTTTCGGTAAGTTTCACATTTCTGTTTGTCTTATGGCTGGTGTGTTTGCTAGTTTTTTATGTTCTCAATTCGTGAACACCTCAATACAAGTCCCTTTATTGTTTTCAATATTGCAGTCACAGATCAAATCCACGCCATTCATTCTATTCGTGTGTGATAAGTTGCTCCCATTGAGTACATGGAATATGATTGCTACAGCGGAACAACAGGATCAAGTGCAATTGCGACTACTTAAGGTGTTCGCTGAAATGTGTGCGTTTTGCGGACCCATTGAGAATGCATCCAGCCGAACTGAAGCCATCTACACAGTGTTGTTGGTAAGAGAATTCAGTAATCAGGTGGAATAATTGAATTTGAGTTAAATGATTGGTGTCAACTTGCAGGAATACATGCCGCTTCCGAAATTAGACGACGATGGAATCAACAACACTCCATCATTCCAATTTTCCCATGCGGAATGTCTTTTGTACGCTTTGCATACGATTGGGAAACAGAATCCTGACAGCCTTGCATTTACCAATGATCCAGTTAAACTGAAGGATTTCAGATCGAGACTTCAGTTTTTGGCCCGCGGTACACAAGGGTGAGTTAATTAAGTCGATCTTTTCCTTATTGTTACACTTCTAACGTGAATATATTGTAGGTATATTAAAAAGCTACAAGAAGCCGTGAAAGACAAGACTGGCGATGAACTGAAAACGGAGGAGAATCAACTGAAACTCACAGCATTAAAGACGACGTCCAACATCAGCGCGTTGATCCGCGATTTGTTCCATTCGCCGCCAAGTTTCAAGACAGAAATTCAATTATCGTGGGTGACCCGCAAAAGTGTAAGTAGTCAGATTTGTTTCAGCAACGCGTGACCTCAGAATTAACAGCTTCTCTTTGTAGTCTAAATTCGTAAACAAAAGGCACGCGCCCATCACCTTCTCTGAAAACGCTAAAGCAGAGGCGTTGAAACGGCAAAAGTCAAACACCGATCAACGAGTGTATATACCACCCTCCGGAAAGTATTCGGCTAAAGTTTCGAATTACAATGGAAATCGGATGCGATCCAAGCCGAACGGCGGAGGCGGCCGAAACCTGAATCGACGCACATTTAAGAAATACTAAGTCGCAACGACAAGAAAGAACCAAAAATGGGTTTTCGCGTTCCCATGAAAACCAATAGCTTGGGTTGAATACGTGCATTATTTTAAACAACATTAAAAGGCCATAATTGAAACTATATGGGAACGGAGGGAATATGAGAAGAAAGTGCACGTTGTCGGTAGAGTTGTCGTTTCAGCTTGATTAACACCCGTATTGACAACAAGAAAAAGTGTCGCTAGAAGAAGTATTCAATTTTCCTCCCTTTCACACTTAATAAATTTTTTTGAATTTCTTTTCAGCCCTGACAGCAATAAAATATTTATCTCGTGTACGGAGTTGCTTCGACGCGAACGGATTTCATATGCACGTATGAAATCTCTTATATTTTGAATATAAGTGATTTTTTAGTTTTTCTTACTTTCTGAAACTGATACCGCTTAACTTAGTAAAGTATAAGGAATTTTAAACGTAAACTGGTAGAGTAACTGTTAACTTGGATTCGCTCGTCAGAGTGATTTGAAATCGTGTAATTTCCACAAAATTTGCACAACTTCGTCGATGATCTTCTTTTCATACAAATTGTGAAGGATACATTTGAGATACTTTGTATGAAAAGACGAATGAATATTTTGTATTTGAAGAAATATTGAGTGAGCTGGGAGTGGTGGCAACTCGATGACTGCGCTTCGATTTGCTCCACTGGGGATGTTGCACTGAAGCAAGCGGAAGCGCACTTGAATCGTTGCCATCGCTCCGAGCGTACATATTTAAGATTATGGTATATTATGAAATTTAAGTTTTCATTCGATTTTGATTTTAAATAGAGTTTTCAGATTTTAACGGCTTGAAATTCTCATCTTTTTTATGGAGTGTCTCTGATATTTATAAATAGAAATGTAAT
This sequence comes from Hermetia illucens, assembly GCF_905115235.1. Lineage (NCBI taxonomy): Eukaryota > Metazoa > Arthropoda > Insecta > Diptera > Stratiomyidae > Hermetia > Hermetia illucens. Next base: position 140,870,237 of record NC_051849.1, on the reverse strand, counting down.
TTTTAAATCATCCATTAAATAAACAAGTTCAATACTTCTGCAACCACTAGATGTGTTTGATTTGCATATATTGGGAAGTAGAATGGGAGCTTCATTTCTCTCGTGGAAATGGCTGTTGTGAGGGGAGAGGAGGAAATCCAGCTCCCGGCGCATTGTTGAATTTGTATCGTGGAAGAAAATTGCACTCGATCCCTGTTCTGAGTCAATGCCTAGCTCGTGAAACGTCTTTGCGGTTATGCGCATCGCAGTGGGACTCTGTGGATGTAAAGGGTTTACCAGGCGGATGATAGGATTTTGATATCTAGTGTCAGTTGTGTTGTGACTACTCCACTCGGGCACCACCATGTCGCGATGGGGAGGCTGTAGTAATTTACTACTACACTGAGGGTGTCCAAAGCACATGAAGATAGAAGCAACGGATTGTAACTACTAAAATGGTAAGGAATCACAGACTTTGAATCCAACCGCGATTTTGAGGAATCAAGACGTGGTAAGGGCACATTTTGAAAGCCTCACCAGATTCTTATACCCTCCACGGAGAAACCTATGGAAGAGATGCTTTCCACTTCAGCCTGCACCCAGTGATGAGGGGTACAACCCTTCAGCTCCCCGAAGAAATGAAATATCTAGGAGTTGCTTTTGGGGGTGCGCCGGCAGACCCTTCTCTCAACATTGGGACTTAGGCTTGAGGTAGTAATGTGCATAAACGTTCATTAGGCCGATGTTCGCTTATGTATCTGTAGTGGGATGGGTTAAGGTGCGACAAAAAAGTTTTTGGTGTAAACTAGCCACACTGAAAAGAACACACCGTCCAGCGCAGCTCTAAAAGCATTACTCCTTTATATTCAAAGTGTTTAGATCTATGGGGAACAGAAGTGAGGGAACGAAAGAATTATGGCCAAAATGGATTCAGTTTTTATAATGCACCTGATTTTCAGGTCTCCATGTATCTGGTTGGTAGAAGATATGAAGTTATCCTGGAATGAAGAATGCATGGCGGGATATACACCGATGGTTCACAAACAGAACAGGGCTCTAGAGTAAAAGTTTACCTCTCAAGTAAAAATGAGAGATAATATGCAAAAGTTTTTCAGGCTGAAGTGCATGCGATCCTAAGGGCAGCGAACCGTTGAAAAGCCAGCTGCATTGAGGATACTGAACAGTCCTTTAATTGCTTCAAAAATCGTCCAGGAATGTAGAAACGGGTTGGACTTTATTTCTAGATTCAATACAGTGGAGCTATTCTGGGTGACGATTGTCGTGTAGAGGGAAATGAAATCTCTGATGTCCTAGCAAAAGAAGGTATATTTTCCTCCTTGCCCGGACTGGAACTAGCAATTGTGGTGTCGATAGCATTGGCTAATGCTGCTATCAAAAATTGGTAACAAGCTTCCCATAATGGCAGGTGGCAAGGTTTTAATGCTGCCAAACGCATCAAACTTTTCTAGTGAGAACCAAACAAACATACTACAAAGTTTATCCTGTCGAGAATCAGGAGGACTTCAGAAATATTGTGGGCATTCTGATTGATATGAGGATATATTCAGAATAGGGATTCTCCAAAATGATACGTGTCCATCATGTAATGAGAATGCGGGGTCCACGGAACATTTTCTAGGTGAGTGCCCCGCCTATGGACACATCAGACATTAGATCTTTGGCGCTGATGTACTCCAGTTGCAGCAGGTAGCTTCACATCAACTAACGGAAATCCGGTAATATATTAATGAATACGGGATATTCCGGTGGACGGGGTTCGTAAGAGTGATCAATTGTGTCTCCCATGACTACCCTGGTATATCTTTATAAGATGATATTGCCACAATGTCCATAGTTTACGGCGTGAGTTCGCAAATTGGTGTCGATGGAACATGGAAGTTAATCAAAATTGTTATTGAACAATATATTTATTGCACGGAAAGTTTAGTGATTCATTCATTTCGGGAAAAACCCCTCACAGCTGGCCACAACATTATGCGCTTTAACATTATTGGACTATTTTCTGACAGGCCAACCCAAAGACTTTTGATGAATTTTAAGCCAATATTCGAGCCACCATTTACGCCATACACTTGAAATGGTGCGTTGAGTCGTTGAAAATTTGTATGTCTAGATCAACTAGTGGAAGTAGAGAGCCGTGATTGCCATTTGTAGGATTTATTGTTCAAAATTGTGTTTTCGGATGACTCAAGTGGTTAGAGCGCTCGGCTGCCATTGCGGAAGGTCGCTGTTCAAATCTCATTGGTGGCAGAAGGTTTTGCTATCGTGATTGGATGTCGGGCACCAGTCGACTCAGCTGTGAATGAGTACCTGTGTCAAATCAGGGTAATCTCGAGCGAACGCAATGCTGACCACATTCCCTCCTAGAGTGTACTGTAGTGCACCGTTACGGTCTTGAATGAAATGCTCTAACACACTTCAAGGCCCTGATCAAATTGGATTGTTGCCCAAACGGTTATTTGTTTAATTTAACGGACAACAAACAGAGTAAACTCCAATTACTTGTTGTCCTCAGGGAATGAAAGTAGACTTCTAGCTCTGCGAAGAGCACGTTGAAAATGTCTGCGCTACGCGTATTACAAGACGCAGGACGGCGGGTGATGTCGTTAGCGGCGGAGCAGTCCATCAGATCCGGGGAAAAAATGTGCATAGATCTAGATAGGATCTACGCTGTTGTAGGAAGGGAAAGTTCAGGAAGCGGAGACGGGAGGGGTAGCCCACACGAGGGAAGCTTTTCTTAAAGAAGAGGAAACTGGTGAATTTACGTTGCACATTTTCGAGAGCAAGACAATTAAAGTTACAGGAGGGTGACAAGATCACGGAGCAGTACTCGAGGGTATTCCTCACGAGGGAATGGAAGAGAGCTAAGGAGGGTTGGATGGAGTCAAAATCGGAGGAGGAGCGAGGTATAAAGTCTGACAATTTTGCTGCTCGATTGGTGACTTCGAGGTAATGGGTGTCAAAGCGGAGCTTATTGTCGAAAGTGACTCCGAGGTCTTGAGTGGAATTTAAGCAGGATAAGGAATGTCCGTTAAGAGAGTAGGAGAAAGAAGTGGGCGAGGATGTTAAAGAGTAGCACATAGAGTGACACTTTCTGACGTTTAGCGCTAAGCCATTAGTCGAGCACCAACGAACCAGAGTGTCTAGGTTAGATTGAAGGGCGGCGATATAGCGGAAAACAGCTTAAGGTCGAGTGCATAGAGCAAACAGTAAGGAGGGGGGAAGGTTGTTAATAAAAAATAAGAGTAACAAAGGGCCCAGAATAGATCCCTGTGAGACGCCAGAGGAGGGGGGGAAGGAACGGGAAGTCGATGGGAAAGGTAAGGGGCAAGCCATAAAACAAGTGGTATGGGAACGCTTAGAGACGAGAGTTTGGATAAAAGTATCTTGTGATTTATAGTGTCGAAGGCTTTAGCGATACCATTGTAAATGGTATGTACTTCTTACCGTGAATTAAGACATTTGGCGACAAAATTGGTAGAGTCAAGCAGGTTCTAGGCAGTGAAATTACGCTTAACGAAGCCGTGTTGCCCTTTCACTATGTAGTGGCCAAAGTGGGCGGACAACCAGTCGCTGACATATCTTTCCAGGATTTTGGAACAGGAGGAGAGGAGACAAATGGAACGGTATTTCTCGGCAAGCGTACGATCGTCACTTTTGTGTATGGGGATGATGAGAGCCTCTTTCCACAAGCCGATAGTAGCCAAGTACGACATTGGCATCAAGTTTGCCAATGACGTACTCGACAAGGATAGGGGTAAGAAAGAGAATGGCAGGCGATGCTGGGGAGGCAACATCCACTATCGGAAGGGATTCGGAGGAAGGAAGGGGAACATAGACTGAGGAAAAGTAGCAGCAGAGTAAATCACAAGATAATTGTGGGGAGTTAGCTGAGGAGCCAGAGAATTTAGTTGATGGATGGGGGGGGGGGGGGTGATAGCTGGGCAGGACAGCGGGAGTTGCGAATGTGGGACCAGAAAGGTTTCAGCGCTTTTGCGACTCTTCTACACTGGCCAAATATTCATTTCTGAACTCACGTATTAAGGATTTGACCGAGGAGGGTAGAAATTTGAAAAAAACTAAGGGGAAAACAATGTCGAACTGAAGATAAATACCAACAAAATAAAGGTTCTCAGTCTGACGGGTCACCGCACGCTTCCTATTTGCAATTGCATTCATACTTCTCCTATTTGAAACTTTGATCAGTTTGTATATTTAGGAAACGTCATATCTGTTGATTGCGGCTCTGAATTTGATGTAGATCAAGAGGCTAAATTGGCATTCACTGTTTTGCCAAAAATCTGGAAATGCCAAACACCAATATCGAGTTGAGGGTGGTCCATGCCAATGATCTCTATATGTTAATATATCATAACACAGCACAGACAAGTCGATAAACCGGAAGCTGGACGCTTCAGGTATGAAAGGTTTTGTGTATTTCTTTTATGAAAACATTTGGGTGGAAATTTGTCCCATTTGTACCTTGCACATAATTTATGCATATTATATGAGAGTATCCACTTTCGCGTGATACTAACATTCATAGTCTTGAATTTGTACAGAAGCGACAACTTTCAGCTGTTATAATTTTGTTAGTAAAAGTGCTATTTCCACGAAACTTAGGATTCTGTTATGATTCTAGTAGAACTTAAGCGGGGGGACAAACTTTATTTGAATAGCAATCGGTATGGAACAAATTTCGGAGCCTAGGCACCACATTTTCACACCACATAACTGTATTTGGTGAAAAAAATGTACACCACCCGTTTTGCATGTATGGGGATCCCCCTTAAATTCGACGTAGAATGATGTCATTCAATGTTTGCGTGCGCATTCACACTTCCCACATTTCGCCCAAACTTGTTGTCAACCACTATAATCGTTTCCAAGTAAAATGCGTACGACTGACAGACCGACAGTAAACCGTTTTTAACAAGGTTTTGTTTTACACAAAACCTTAAAAAACAACTAAAACTTGAAGCTTATCAACTCATGCACTTCAGCAATGCCAATTGTAAGGTATGCCGGGTCTCCTGTAGGCCAGTGGATCGTGCAGACCACCCTAATCTTGTATGCATTTGCATGCATCTGGCAGTTTTTGTTTAGGTGGGCCAACTCCTTTTGACTTGCTGCAGAGGGTAAGCCTCTGCTTTCTGAAGTCTGCGGCTGCTAACTGGTGCGAGTAGATAGCGCTCTTAGCAGTCGCCAGCGGGACACAGGCTGTGCCCAAAGAAGGACTGTTAAGAGCAGAGTTTCGCCTGCGTCAGTCCGCTCATTCCCCTCTATGTTCCTACGATCGGGAACCCAGAGAAAGGAGACACCCAATCTACTCAACGTGTATCTGCACCAACCTGGATGAAGGAGCCGCTTGGCTTTCGGTCAGAATGCTTATGTTACACTTGGGCCTCAGATCATGCTCCGTCCATCGACAAGCTTCAAGTATCGTCAGTAATTCCGCTTGGAATACACTGGCAAATCCTGGGAGACTGTGTGACTCGGATACACTGTTCCTAACAGAGAAAATTCCTGCCCCGACTCCACGGACTACCTTTGATCCGTCGGTGAAGAATCCTGTGCCGTAGGCTTGCAACACGCCGGTCATCTACTCTGCCCTGATTGGAAAGTTCACAGGGAAGTTCGGTTTGCGTTTGGCATAGTTCGTGGAGAATGCCCAGAGTTCCCGAGGTAGTATCTATCGCATGAACATACTGATGTTTCTGTAAGTTGAGAATTACAAATCCACTGGTAAAATTCCCTGCTGGTTGTCAACGTTAAAATAAACCAATTTTCAGTCAATGCTTTATTCACGGCTTGATAAGGACGGATTACGAAAACTATGATATCCTGCTATGGTATGAGAACGAACACTTACTTTTGGATGCAATGTCTAAATTATATTGCTATTTGGATGAAGAGATAACCATTGGATAACCAACACCTCACGCTTTTCTTAGTTTGTTAAAGTTTTAGTAATATGATAAACATTTTTCATTTAGTGCAACAGTCAAATAAAACTCATAGAAGTAGATATACTCATATATAAGTAAAAATTGGTTGGTTGCTTCCGTATGCATGGCTGATATCGTGTATTCCAGAAGAGATAAAAGCAGAAATGTATTCTGGAAAGCAAAGTCGTAGCAGACGCGAATCCGGTGTCGAGTTTTTTCTGACAGCTACCGCTATGTACGGTCTTTTGACTCCGGTGCAGTTTAAGAGGCATCACAGTTGTAGAGATCAGAGATTCACTAAAAACGACATTGTGATCGTGATGGCGGACCTGAATGCCAAGGTGTTCGAGCACAGAGCTTGTCATAAGACCATTTGGGTTTTACTTGATCGACACCGTACGAGTAACCAGATTGACCATCTTGCCATCAGTAGATTTGGGAGTTGTGTCCTGGATGTGCGTAAAGAGAGAGGTGCTGACATCGGCCAACAAACGAATCAGCATCTGATGGTCGCTTACGTTTGCTTGGGTGTTGCGTGTCCACTTCTAGCAGGGAAGAGGAGAAACTAATGGCTACTATCAACATATGATGGCGGCAAATATCACGTCCCCTATATAATATCTTCTCACACCTCGACTACAACATCTCTTTGCTCTCTCACCGAGTTGTGGACCTTGGCCAAATGGTTATGGATTTGGAAAAACAGACAAGTAGAGTTGAAATGAAGATAAACACCAACAAAACCAAGGTTTTCAGTCTGATGGGACATCGCACTCTTCTTATCTCCATTTATGGACAGAGCAACCAAGGCGTCGATCAGTTTGTGTATTGCCCGAAATGAAGAATATCATCGGTCGGTGTGGTGACTGCTCCATCCTCGAAAAATTGTATGAGGAATGTTTCCAATGGCATACTTATGTCAGCCACGTTAACGGTAACTCGTTTGGCTCAATATCCAACTGGATGGAAATAGCCCAAAGGTGTCCCGACACCGCAGTTGCTTGACACTTGGTGCTTCCCAAATCTAGTTTAGACTTGGGAGAAGTGACGTGTTTAGTGTTTGATCTGTAATTTTGGAATGCGTTTATAAGAACCCAAGCATTTATTGTTTTCTTCAATATTTGTTTACGAGGATAGTCCGGTCAGAACAAAGTAAAAAAAAACTTCGATTGTGCAGGGGTCAGATAGCTGTAGACAGGGTTGTACAGCGAAAATCATGCAGGATCCCGAAAATGAAGAGAAATGATGAGTCACCGCTCTCCTACCTGGCTTCAACGGACCTCCCTGAAGACCCGTACATCACAGTTCTAACCAAACAAACAAATGATTGTGAACGTGAAGTGTTGATTCATTTGAAAATGAGATCCATTCATTAATGAGGTGAAACCTGGGAAAAAATTGATAACTTCTTTCTTCTGGACAAAATGGAAACCCACGTTAAGGCATGAACATCATTTGAATATCTGATATGGATGAGAGTTTCATTACTGAATGCTTGTTAGAGAAAACTTCACACAACTAAACATATCTCGTGTTCAGCCAGGGTAGGACATGCAGCTTTTTCCTTATTTTATTTTCAATGATACTGTGCAGGTGATAAGCCTGCAGTGGCTGGACAAGGACGAAGTTGGATACAAGCATCCTTGACGCACAGGACTTCGGAAGTGCTTCATTTTAACCATATGACATCTAGAATGGAGTTTATAGTTGTACATTAGGAGGCTTCAAAGTAAAGTCATGAAAAGCGGGTGCTGCCGAAATAGGTTAGAAGAAAGCAAATACCCAACATGGAAATGTAAAAAATGTATTTTCACATAAAATGGCATTCTAGCTTACAAACTACTCATTTCCTATCCTTACACGTAAATCTTCAATTGGTTATTAATATAAATTCTACACAGAGGACACGTATTCTGGTATGACGCGAGATTGTAAGAGCATTCGTCGCACAGGCAGAGGTGCTTGCACGGGAACAGCACGATACATCGTTGCCTTTCCTGGCAGATCACGCACAGGGTCGCTTCGTTGTCCAGTTCGTCTTTTTCGTCAGCAGTTCCAATTCTATCGGAAGCGGGCCCCCGAGCTGCAATTCTAATTTCCTCTGCGTATCTCATGCTTCTCTCACTCCTATCTGGTTCATAATTGGTCCTCCTCCGACCTTCTTGTCGGGAACTGCTAGATTGTAATGTGAAGTATTGTCTATTCCCCAAATCTCTCAGCAGAGAAACAGTCTTTCGATAAATGTATCTTCCAAAGTCCCTCAACACATTGGTCAGTAGGATCGAGTTCGTGACGAGTAGGAACAAGACGAGAACCTCCACGAGAGTTCGAAACGGATGGCTTTTCACTCGACTCACCACCAAACTATAGATTTCCACGCATAACGTTGTAATTGTGGAACATCCCAAAAGGACACTCGAAACGATGAAGCGCAGCATCGAGAAAACTATCGAGATTAAAGCCAGAAGTAGGTTTGGCACCAACATGAGGAGGAACCAAAGAATATCGCTAAGGATTGATAGAGCCCCGCCGGTTGTGGTAATGAGATATCTCACCCCATTCCCTAAATCAGTAATTAGGTCACTTACTCCTAGTTCTCGGGTCGCATACAAAACTACTTTTTCCCGAAACATGTTTGCTCCTTGATGAATGTTTTGTGCCGTTTCGGTTGCGCCTTCTGTGATACTCAGCGAGAATTTGTTGATGCTGTTCGAGAGATCGGTCCAGAATAGTTGAAATTCCTCGAACAATGTCCATAGGCTGCATCCGATATCGGATATCAGGCGAATCAGTAATCGCACCGCTTGGTGAGAAAATGTAAACATAACCTTCCCCACCGAATAACTCGAAAGGAAAATGATATTTAGCAGTCCTCCGATCAGATTAAATATATTTACGATTACTGACAACATCTTCAAATTACTTTTCAAGTTAGATTAAACATCTTTAAGAGGCTTAGTGTGGATTTGGACACAAGTCCGTTACGCCGCGTACAGCCCACAACAAAACAAATTGTTGTTGTTTTTTAAAACAACTCTCCTCTTCTTTCCATTATGGAAAAGGTGCAATACACCAATTGAGCAATTGAAGTATTGGGAATGTTTTGCTCAAAATTCAAGAGATAGAAATTAAATGAGAAGTTTGAACGCCTTAGGAATTGTTTGCCACAATTTGAAGTATAATGTGTAATAATTATTATAATGTGTACATTAATTGTAGACAAAAACTCTTAAAAAACTTCATTCCGAAAATCACAGGAATAAAAGAAAAAATGATTTTTTGAGTGAAATAAAATATTTTTGAAACAATCCTTGGCGTATAGTAAATTCATACGAAACAGAGAACATTGTATGATTCTTTACGTTTCTGCGTTACGCGATTGTGATCGTAGGATAAACTTAAAGGCACATTACCAGTAAAATCTAAAAATACAGTAACACTATTATTAAATGAGGTCATTTTTTAAGATTTTAGTTTAGACAGTTCCTGAAAATTAATCCCATCTTACTTCAAATTTGTGCGGTTTCTCCATTAATTTGCAGCCGATGTGGTATCCGAAAAAATAAAAATAATAATCTGCAGTCAATATGGTGACTGACCTGACTAAGGATGCACTAGAAAAAACATAAAAACATAAAGCAGAAGTAGTTCTAATCAGTAAGAAGAAAGACGTTATAACAGTGAAAATTAAAGCTGCGCCTAAAAACGGGACAAAATGTACCGACTGGTCTTCCAGTTTGGGGGTTGGGTAGGGCTAACAACCCTATACGGAAAACCGATGTTAGGGAGCCCTGAAAGGTGCCTCGGACAGGATGGATCTTACAACGACGAACCCGGCAACGACAACGGATTAACGATTTGCCCATTTTCTCATGGAATTTGCGCTCCCTGCTGAGCAGCTAGCCGATACCCTATCCCAATATAAGGCTGATGTAACAGAGTTACAAGAGATGCGATGGACAGGGACCGGTTTCCTGGAAAAGAGCCGCTACACCATATATTATAGCGGCCATCCAGTAAACCATGTGCTCGGAGTAGGTTAGTCAGCCAAAAAATGAAACCTGCTGTTATCGGCTTTGAAAATATAAGCGAAAGGCTATGCACTCTGCGTTTGCGAGGCAAGTTTAGAATTATAAGCCTCATTAACGTTCACGCCCCTACAGAGGAGACTGCAAAGTCGGAGAAGGATACCTTCTAAGGAGCAGTTGAGTGGACTCTTGAACCTGTCTCAGGTATGATATCAAAATCATACTTGGGGATTTTAACAGTCAAGTAGGGACGGAGCCCGTATTCAGGCGATACGTCGGCTCCCATTTATTATCAAGTTAGCAGTATCGCACGAAATGGTTGTTGGAAGTACCTGGTTTGCGCGGAAAGCGGTGTCACAAACATACGTTGGCCTCTCCAGACGGGACCACTTTCAACCAAATTGACCACGTGCTGATTGAACGCCGCCTTGATGAATGTCAGAACATATTGGGGACCAATATAGACTCGGACGACTATTTCCTTGGCATGGTGCTCCAAGTTTGAATTACGACTCCACCTACAATCCCCTCTGACAATCAGGTGAGAGTGAATGCTGAAGCCATCCACAACACAGTCCTCCGCGACACCTATAAGAGGGAAATAGATGCCCCAATAATCGCAGTCAATAGAGATCCTGGAGATGAAGCATCAACAAATGATCTTCACAGCCACCTGAAGAACGTTATCATTGATACAGCCACAAAGATACTTGGCCCAAGCCGTAAAAAAAGTCGGAACGGGTGGTCTGACGATGAATGTAAGCTAGCAATCCTGCAGAGACAGAATGGGCACATTGGAGCGATGGGTTGAGTACTTTGATGAGCTACTGAACAACCAGAACATTGGCGAGTTGGAGGTTTCGCCAACTGAAGACGACCGACAAATACTGCCACCACCAAGTATAGGAGAAATAGTCCGTGCAATTCATCGGCTTAAAAATCATAAGCCGAATCAGTTAAAAATGGACGCGACCAGTTACACCGAGTGTGCTTGTGCTCAAAGTATGGGGCAGCGAATCAATGCCTGACGATTGGCAACCAGGCATTATCTGTCTCATACATAACAAGGGAGATATCACACAGTGCAGCAATTATAGAGGTATTACGTTGCTGAGTACTATCCATAAGACATTCTCTGCTATCTTGCTAGGTCGGATAGCCCCATACACCCGAATATCATTCGCCCATACCAAAGAGTCTTCACTCCAGGCAAATCAGCAACATATCAGATTTTCTCTTTGCGACAAGCGATGGAGAAACTGTTGGAATATGGACAACAGTTGCACCATCTATTCATCGACTTTAAAACCGCCTATGATAGCATAGCCAGGGTAAAACTGTACACGGCCATGAGAGAATTCGGTATCCCGACGAAAAGACCATTCGAGATCAGCAATGGTCTACGACAAGGGGATGCCCTATCATGCGTCCTCTTCAACCTAGCCCTCGAGAAAGTGATTCGTGATGCTAAATGCAAGAGGTACGATCGTCTTTAAGTCCACCTAACTACTGGCCTATGCTGACGATATCGACATTATGGGAAGAATCACCCGAGACGTACAAACTACCTTCATCCAGATCGAGCAGGGAGCTATCGGCGCGAGGTCTTGGGTTGCACATCAATGAAGGCAAAACAAAGTATATGGTGGCAACGTCAGCACTGAAAACCAACCAACCAACAACATCAAACACTGGTCAAACGGGAAGAATAAGGATAGGAGAACACAACTTTGAGACCGTATCTAGGGTCGAAAATCACAACCGATAACAGCTACGATGATGAAATCCGCGCACGGTTGTTAGCAGCCAACAGAGCCTATTTCAGCTTACAAAAACTGTTCCGCTCGAAACATCTCACCATAGGGTCAAAGCTCTTACTGTACAAGACTATGATCTTGCCAGTCCTCATGTATTCCTCGGAGACTTGGGTTCTTAGCAAGCAGAATTGCGAATTCTTGGCCGCGTACGAGAGAAGAATCCTCCGAAGAATTTTTGGCCCCCTACATGAGGATGGGCGATTCTGCAGCCTACATAACGACGAAATCTATGAGCGATACAATGACCGTCAAGTTGTGGATAAAATCCGGCTCAATAGGTCACGGTGGGCGGGTCACTTAATCCGTATGGATGAGGATGATCCCACCCGGAAAGTCTATAAGGACAATATCTATGGTAGAAAAAGAAGACGAGGTAGACGCTGCCTAAGATGGAGCGATGGCGTAGGTCAGGACGCCAGACAGCTTTTAGGGATATCGAATTGGTGTACCTCGGCGCAAAACCGGGATATCTGGAGTTCCTTATTAAGGCATGCCTAGATCGGATACCGGTTTTTGCGCCGTTGATGATGATGAACAAATAATTTACCCGCAATTGTCACTTCAACACTTGATAGTAATGATCGACAGAAAACCTAATTAAAAAAAACACTTCGACTGTACTCCAACTAAAGCGCTTCCATCGCGGCATCGATGTTGGGGGTACTACTGAACACTGATAGGCCAGGAATGGCGTATCCACTAAGTACACCCGGACATGCAGTGCTTACCGGAAAACATCTGGAAAAGCAGCATAACTATTAGTAGACATGCTGCGCATAGAGGAGCAGGACATCTTGTTTACATCAATCATACTACTTGTATTTTCAAGATAAATTTTAGTAAACTGCACTTGCATTATAAGTACTAAACGTTTTTATATTACTTGCTTAAAACTACTTACACACTTAATTTAATACTAATATTTACAATAGCGCATTACAATCCTCCGCTGTAAACCTTTGTGTACCCCTGCCAGCAAGGAATATCAGATAGGGGTGGTATAGCAACATGGCGGATTACTTCTTTCAAGTAATAGTTATCATCGACATTGTTTCTCACGGACGAGCATAACGATAGTTCTATTCATATGCAGCTCGTAATGTATATGCATATAATGCATATATATTATACTGTTCAGTTTGGGGTGATATTTTTATTTAATATCTTGGATTACAGTACCATCATGCGAAAGGGACAGTTTCGATCTATTACAACTTTCTTAATAATATCAGCATTTCAATCAAACTCTCTATTATCGTGCTCTAGTCACTTTCCAATAAATAATATACTTTTATTAACTTTATTTGAAAAGAGGAGGACATTCTGACGCCTAAACATCATATAAGAGGAGCTGCGTGATTTTTCCAGATTTTTCCGTTATTGATAACTGAACTTTTTTGCCAAGTCCTAATTCTTTTCCTTTATAACTCATTCCAAATTTCACTTGATAGCCCACGTCGCTATATTTAGAGAAACCAATTTTACGCTTTCTTTTTATACGTACGGGGATCTCCTTTTAGACTCAATGCAACATGATGCCATTCACTCACGATTTCAAGCTTTCTATCAAATTTCCAGTCATCCAGTCGAATAAATAGCGAGCGACAGACAAGCAAACAAACGGGCTTACAGACAGACTGACGCAACGCGAAAACGGTGAAATGGCATAAGAAGGTCAGGTCAGAAGGCGGAGTTAATGTCAAATAAACACACTAGAGTGTGAGCAACAATGTTCGATTATCACTACGCGTATATAAAATTGCGTTGGACCATCGTGAAAAGTGAAAGGATTGCTGGAAGCGAATTTTTGTTGAGGATTGCGCAAGTCCTGAGTGCGCATCGACTTGATGACGGACCGGACCATTTGGGAAGTAACTTATTTCCTCTCTTGTGGAAGTGACTTTGTGGAGAAGCGGATCCAGACTACCAACTCCCCCCTCCTTCGTTCCCTTCTTCCCCCCCCCCCCTCCCCAGAGATTTTGGCAAAAAATCCAAACCTGAACTCAAGGGGGAGAAAACCCGGGCAGATCAGGGGTGGAGGCATGAATCAGGCAGTCTGCCATTAGCTATGCTAGTGCGGTCAAGGGCATTCGACCGGCCATACTGCCAACAATGTTTTCCGAGCAAATACTCACTTGTGAGGAGCAGGAAACCATCGAAGAACTTGTCGTCAAGCAGATGTGCAAGGGATGGATTGCAAAACTTGTGTTCACCGGGAAACGCTTTCGACCCGGTCATATACTAGTGGACTGCACGACGGAATACACTGCAGAGTGACTTATAACCATAGTTCCTAAATTGCCAGGCTGGGAAAGAGTAGAATTGCCAACATGTGCTGGCGACGATAAACCACGTATGGGGATAGTTTTCTCCCGAAAGCCGCAACAATAGAGGCGGAAGATCTCATGGATCTCCTATTCGGTCAGAATGGGGATCTCCATACGCGATTATGGAGAGTCTTCGGAAGCAATGTGGAGGGTAAGGGTAGACTACTCACAATCGGGGTAGATGACCGAACCCTAGAGACAATCAAACGTCAGAGTTGCCATATTAACTATTGATTTGGCAACATACCTGTGCACGTGCGCAGGGAAAAGCCGAGGAAAGACATCTCGGAGGAGACACCAGGTGAAAAGCATACCGAGGTCCCCGCAAAAGTCTCGAAAGTCATAGAGGCGGAAAGGATCAGCCAGGGAAAAAGACCTGCTGCCCAGTGAAGAGCAGAAGCTGGAGACCTAGGACGGCGATACTTCGACAGCAGGGAAGAGTTCCAAACAATAACGGAGCCGATGCCAGCACTAAGATAGCCCAGATAAACCTCCACCATGCGAAAGCTACATCTGCGGTAATTGCAAGGCAAGTTCCAAGGAGAACGTTGGGATAGTGCTGGCTCGGGAGTCCTGGGTGTACCAGGGGCAGATTCGTGGCCTGCAAAGAGGAAGCATGCAGACAATTCGGGACTCCTCTTGTGAAAAACCAAGAGTTTGCATAATTCCTAAACGTAATTTAAAATATATATGTCTTTCAGAGTTCCCGACAGGGGACCTTGTGGCTATTCAAGTCTCATTGGAAGCCGGGGGGAGCACTTGAGAGGCAGTCGTGGGATCGGGATACTTCCCAGTAGACGACATCCAGGTTCCATCGGAACAAGCCGATAAACTGGTGAAGTACTGTGCGAAGAGGGCGTTACCACTTCTCCTTGGCTACGATGCCAACGTCCATCACGTAGTCTGGGGAAGCAGCGACACCAATCGAATCTTGAATTTATTCTTAGCAATAAGTTAGAAATATATAACTTGGGGAACACTCCAACATTTGTGATCAGAACTAGACAGGAGGTACCAGACATAACTCTAGGAAATACTCTAACAAACGGGCTGGTCAGGAATTGGAGGGTGTTGGATGAGCCCTCTATATTTGATCACAGAATAATCATATTCGTCATTGAGGGTAACTCCGAAATAAAAAGAATAAAAGGAATCCAGGAGAACGAATTGGGAATCCTACGCAACGCACTTGAGCAATGACATGACCCACCTTCAAGGAGACGGTGACATCAGGAGCGAACTGGAACTAGAAACAGTGGTGGAAAACCACAAAACAGTCGTCATTGCCAGCAAGGAATATCAGATAGGGGTGGTATAGCAACATGGCGGATTACTTCTTTCAAGTAATAGTTATCATCGACATTGTTTCTCACGGACGAGCATAACGATAGTTCTATTCATATGCAGCTCGTAATGTATATGCATATAATGCATATATATTATACTGTTCAGTTTGGGGTGATATTTTTATTTAATATCTTGGATTACAGTACCATCATGCGAAAGGGACAGTTTCGATCTATTACAACTTTCTTAATAATATCAGCATTTCAATCAAACTCTCTATTATCGTGCTCTAGTCACTTTCCAATAAATAATATACTTTTATTAACTTTATTTGAAAAGAGGAGGACATTCTGACGCCTAAACATCATATAAGAGGAGCTGCGTGATTTTTCCAGATTTTTCCGTTATTGATAACTGAACTTTTTTGCCAAGTCCTAATTCTTTTCCTTTATAACTCATTCCAAATTTCACTTGATAGCCCACGTCGCTATATTTAGAGAAACCAATTTTACGCTTTCTTTTTATACGTACGGGGATCTCCTTTTAGACTCAATGCAACATGATGCCATTCACTCACGATTTCAAGCTTTCTATCAAATTTCCAGTCATCCAGTCGAATAAATAGCGAGCGACAGACAAGCAAACAAACGGGCTTACAGACAGACTGACGCAACGCGAAAACGGTGAAATGGCATAAGAAGGTCAGGTCAGAAGGCGGAGTTAATGTCAAATAAACACACTAGAGTGTGAGCAACAATGTTCGATTATCACTACGCGTATATAAAATTGCGTTGGACCATCGTGAAAAGTGAAAGGATTGCTGGAAGCGAATTTTTGTTGAGGATTGCGCAAGTCCTGAGTGCGCATCGACTTGATGACGGACCGGACCATTTGGGAAGTAACTTATTTCCTCTCTTGTGGAAGTGACTTTGTGGAGAAGCGGATCCAGACTACCAACTCCCCCCTCCTTCGTTCCCTTCTTCCCCCCCCCCCCTCCCCAGAGATTTTGGCAAAAAATCCAAACCTGAACTCAAGGGGGAGAAAACCCGGGCAGATCAGGGGTGGAGGCATGAATCAGGCAGTCTGCCATTAGCTATGCTAGTGCGGTCAAGGGCATTCGACCGGCCATACTGCCAACAATGTTTTCCGAGCAAATACTCACTTGTGAGGAGCAGGAAACCATCGAAGAACTTGTCGTCAAGCAGATGTGCAAGGGATGGATTGCAAAACTTGTGTTCACCGGGAAACGCTTTCGACCCGGTCATATACTAGTGGACTGCACGACGGAATACACTGCAGAGTGACTTATAACCATAGTTCCTAAATTGCCAGGCTGGGAAAGAGTAGAATTGCCAACATGTGCTGGCGACGATAAACCACGTATGGGGATAGTTTTCTCCCGAAAGCCGCAACAATAGAGGCGGAAGATCTCATGGATCTCCTATTCGGTCAGAATGGGGATCTCCATACGCGATTATGGAGAGTCTTCGGAAGCAATGTGGAGGGTAAGGGTAGACTACTCACAATCGGGGTAGATGACCGAACCCTAGAGACAATCAAACGTCAGAGTTGCCATATTAACTATTGATTTGGCAACATACCTGTGCACGTGCGCAGGGAAAAGCCGAGGAAAGACATCTCGGAGGAGACACCAGGTGAAAAGCATACCGAGGTCCCCGCAAAAGTCTCGAAAGTCATAGAGGCGGAAAGGATCAGCCAGGGAAAAAGACCTGCTGCCCAGTGAAGAGCAGAAGCTGGAGACCTAGGACGGCGATACTTCGACAGCAGGGAAGAGTTCCAAACAATAACGGAGCCGATGCCAGCACTAAGATAGCCCAGATAAACCTCCACCATGCGAAAGCTACATCTGCGGTAATTGCAAGGCAAGTTCCAAGGAGAACGTTGGGATAGTGCTGGCTCGGGAGTCCTGGGTGTACCAGGGGCAGATTCGTGGCCTGCAAAGAGGAAGCATGCAGACAATTCGGGACTCCTCTTGTGAAAAACCAAGAGTTTGCATAATTCCTAAACGTAATTTAAAATATATATGTCTTTCAGAGTTCCCGACAGGGGACCTTGTGGCTATTCAAGTCTCATTGGAAGCCGGGGGGAGCACTTGAGAGGCAGTCGTGGGATCGGGATACTTCCCAGTAGACGACATCCAGGTTCCATCGGAACAAGCCGATAAACTGGTGAAGTACTGTGCGAAGAGGGCGTTACCACTTCTCCTTGGCTACGATGCCAACGTCCATCACGTAGTCTGGGGAAGCAGCGACACCAATCGAATCTTGAATTTATTCTTAGCAATAAGTTAGAAATATATAACTTGGGGAACACTCCAACATTTGTGATCAGAACTAGACAGGAGGTACCAGACATAACTCTAGGAAATACTCTAACAAACGGGCTGGTCAGGAATTGGAGGGTGTTGGATGAGCCCTCTATATTTGATCACAGAATAATCATATTCGTCATTGAGGGTAACTCCGAAATAAAAAGAATAAAAGGAATCCAGGAGAACGAATTGGGAATCCTACGCAACGCACTTGAGCAATGACATGACCCACCTTCAAGGAGACGGTGACATCAGGAGCGAACTGGAACTAGAAACAGTGGTGGAAAACCACAAAACAGTCGTCATTGACGCATATGGGGCCAGCTTTTCGGCTAAGACAGTTAAGTCATCAAGGGATGTACCATGGTGGAACAAGAACCTGGCCAGAATGAGAACAGAGGCACGAAAACTCTTCAACCGGGCAAAACAAACCGGGGACTGGTAGAGGTACAAAAATGCACTGACTGTGTATAGCAACGCGATCAGGAAAGCAAAACGGAACAGCTTCAGGAAATTCTGTGAAGGGATGGAACAGATCACAGGAGCAACCAGGCTTTACAAGGCTGTAGCTAAAGACGGGGCAATATCCTCTGTCTGTTTGAAGAAGATGGGATATTTTCCGAGCATGAGGACAATAGAGTACACGTGCTTCTCAGAACTAATTTCCCGGGGTCCTATCTCATGGTAGAAGGCAACAACATTCTGCCTGACACCCCAACAACGCATAAAAGGGGAAGAAAGGAGAACTGGAAACTAGCAAAAGAGGAATGTTCAGAAGCTAGGGTAAGATGGGCAGTGGGAACTTTTAAACCACTGAAATCACCCGGAGTAGATGGCATTTTTCCAGCACTAATCCAGAGAGGCCTAGGAATCTTCTTAGAGTTTCTTACGCGGGCGGTAAGGGGCAGCATGGCCCTGGGATATATACCGAGGGCATGGAGACGGGCAAAAGTGGCCTTTATTCCGAAAGCGGGTAAAAAGGATCCTTTTCAGCCTAAATCTTTCAGACCACTTTGCCTAATATCGTTCGTACTCAAAACGGTGGTGAAGGTCATAGACAACTATATTAGAACTAACGTTCTAAAGCGTATCCTACATCAGTGTCAACACGCTTACCGGGCAGGACGGTCAAATGAAACTGCTCTGTGTCAGCTGACGGGTGTACTACGGGATGTATTAGAAACAAAAGAAATAGCACTTTATGCGTTTTTGGATATAGAAGAAACATTCACACAGAGATACAAGATGCCCTGAGCCGCAAGGGAGTGGAATACAAATCATAGGTACAAATTCTATTGTCATGAATACTACTTAAGGTTGTCCGCAGGGCGGGGTACTATCACCGCTTATGTGGGCTATGGGAGTGGACGAACTCCTGTACGTGCTAACAAATACTGGAATACAGGTCTAGGCTTTGACGACATTGTTTTAATCTGTAGGGGCAAATATGAGGATACCCTATGTGATAGAATTCAAACTTGACTAAGGGTTACTAGTGTCTGGTGCGGGAAGGAGGGACTGCGAATCAATCCAGCCAAAACCACCATAGTACTGTGGCGCAGCAGGATTTCGCAGCATTCGGAATTTATTTTGAATGTTGCGGATACGACGGACAGATGGCGCACGGAACTCTCTCGCAGACAGGTGCGTGCTTTTCGCTTTATAATTAACTTCTTATTTTTTATTTTTAATTACTTAGCAAACCAGTAGTAATAAGTAATAAAGGAGTGCATAAGCTTTCAAAAGGACGTTTAGAATCATTGTCTGGAATTCGATCTTCTGAGTGAAGTGTTTTGTGACTGCTGGTAGGACCGTGGTCGCATCCTCAGGATTGATTCGAATTCCACGTTAATTGCAGTACAGGAGATTGTCTGTGAAGGTTCTCGCTTCGGTACAATTCAAGAATCGGAAAAAGAACCTAAAGTACCATTCACTAGGAAACGTAAGCTTGATCACCTGAGAGCCATGAGGTTACATGACATGGAGGTGAAACGAGAAACAGAGCAGTCCGAAGATACTACTTTGGATATACACTACAATAGCGAGGCCAATCTGGGCAGAAAGGACGGAACTCAGCACACAAGCCAGGGAGTTACTGACTTGCGTGTGTATTAGTGGGGCAATGAGGACATGCCCAACGGCATCCCTGGAAGTTCTTCTGGGATTAACTCCTCTCTATCTGCACATACAAATGCAGACAAGAAGGGCACTATTCAGGATGGCCGGGAGTATCAATGAGGCGGGGAACTGCCTAAATCGAAGGAAGAATTATATTCTAGGCGGTACCCCAAATTATTGATACTAAGGGACAATAAGGTTTCACTTCGATAAGAAGGGAATGCCTTGACAGACTGAATACGCCTGGCTCGTCCAACAAGGTCTGGATGCTCTGGATTCCAGCCCATGTTGGGTTGGAAGGTAATGAGGCAGCGAACGAACTAGCCAAGAAGAGAGCAGGGACGCCTTTATACGGGCCAGAACCCTTCTGTGGAATGGGAAACGGATTTATGACTGTGATATTAAAAAATGAAGAGTAACGGTTGAGGGAACTACACTGGGCGGGCTTATCAGGAATGGAGCAGTCCAGGGTGCTTATTGGGGAATGCTTAAAGCTCACCAAAAAGAACTTGCGAGTCATAGTGGGAATTCTAATTGGTCACTGTCGGCTAAACTATCACCTAGGGAAGCTAGGGATATCTACGGACACTGCTTGTAGGTTCTGTGTGGAGTGTGATGAAACCGGTGCGACTTCCCCTTAACATCCCCTTAACATAAGATTATTACTTTAATTTTACAAACATGTTTTTGTGTGATAGATTTTTCTTAAAAAGGTTTTGAGCCTTTTTGTTGCTGTTTATGGCGAAATTTAGGTGTTTATGGGCAAAAAAAAATAAAAAATTTATTTTCGCATATCTATATATTTTATTTAATATATATACTATTACATTATAGTGTTTTCTTCTATTCAAGAGAGATTGAAATGGCGTCAGGATAAAAGATTAAAAACATATATGGATACAGTTGAGTAGATCATTAAACCAATATACACAAACGATATTAAGTACCATCGCGTATTTTAGGCACTTCTACTTAATAAATTGTTGGTTTACGAGTAACAACTGCATATTTATTTATTCAGGAATTATCGTTTGGTTTTTTCTTTTTTTACACAAACAAAAAATAAAAGTTGGTAGATAATATTAGAAGTCTTTACCTTTATTCTTTTGGATGTTAACTATTGCAGTTGCTCTGATTATAAAAGTCACAGCAAAAGCGAATAACTCAAACCGAAATAATACCTAGCGTTTGCGCAGGAATTTCGTAATGAGTAATAATGACTTGAATTTATAATATGAAAATAAAAGGGAATTATAATAATCCGATTATGTGTACATATACTCAGTTTACCAATCAAAAACGGCATTTATCTTTGAGTGATCATATCTAGATAGATAACTCTTTTGGTTACAAAGTTATTTACGAATTGGCAAAATACTTACTGCTCGGTATTCGCGGCAGTATTACCTTCGTCAAGTTCTGCTTTATAACGTCGTTTTTCGGAAATCAAGATGACAACTTTCGTACGAATTTCCAGGAAGGACCTGCAGACTTTTCAAGCGCTTTCACAAAATTGTTCTACATCATCTGCAACTGACAGTCAGCCAGACTTATTGCTTGGTTGATCTTCTTTATCAAAATATTATTATATTTATCACTTCTTCCCAGTACATTAGCCTTTACAGTATTATATAATTCACCTGTAAACACCTATACAGTGCCGGGAAAAAAGTACTGAAATTTTGTAGAGATATTTTAAAAATCGAATGTATTTTTAATGTTTATGTTATGTATGATTTTCTAGCATATCTTACATAGAATTAGATGTGCCATAAAGTAACTGCTTTCATTATTGTTGTTTTCGTCAATTGTTTGGGCGAAAAAAAAAACGTGATTAAAGTAATTTTAACAATTTATGATTCATTTTTTTGGAGAAAAACGTGCTCAAAGTAATTTTTATAGTTTGTTGTTGATTTATTACATTATTAGAAAACAATTCCCTGAGAAGTTGAAGCGGTACAAAAAGACTCTAGTCAGAGAGTAGTTGCTAAGGAACTCAGCATCTCGCAGTCCGATTTCGTAACACGAATCCCGTTGCAAAAAAGAAGGGGGGCGGACATCCCAGAAAATTAACTGCGGCCCAGGACCATCTGTTGCTTCCCATCGCTCCGGTCGGAAATTAGATTTCCTTCTTTGGCTCCGCAGGAGAGATGTATATAGATTTATCTCGCTGACTTGTTGGTCAATGGCGAAAGTACAAATGGTCGCTAGCGTTTTTTCTATTGATAAAAATATCAAGGGTATTGACCTTTGCTATTGTTTTTCTTGGTGTTTACATCGTTTAAACTCACAGAAGAATGAGCAATGTTGACTGTTGAAGATCAAGCTTCAAATCAACAGTTTATGCGAAATCAGCAAATGAAATTGCTGATCGAAAGTTAAGAGGATAAACCAATTATAGTAGAGGTTACTGCTACCAATCAACTCCGAGACAACATTGGCAGAAGGGTTGTAGTAGGATCATGCCTCATTTGCAGTAAGCAACCTATTCGCAAATAGAAAACGACAATGAAGTGTTACGGCAAGGATAAGAGGCCCGTTTGTGATGAACATCCGGCAAAAATAACTAAATCTTTAGAATA
Source organism: Hermetia illucens (assembly GCF_905115235.1). Lineage (NCBI taxonomy): Eukaryota > Metazoa > Arthropoda > Insecta > Diptera > Stratiomyidae > Hermetia > Hermetia illucens. The sequence continues at coordinate 140,847,798 of NC_051849.1, read as the reverse complement.
CAATCAATAAATTCAAATTATATTGAATAAATGTACTTAACACAATGCAATAGTCTTATTATTTTTATTTCTATTACGTTAGCGTTAACATCGAAAATTAGACATTTTTTTCGTAACGATGATACTCGTATTATGAAAAATAGTTATTATTGTAATAATCGTACTTACAAATATACTTTATAAACAATTAAAAATGAAGGAATTTCATAATTTATTCATTTAATTTACATTTAATATCTATTTACATTTTGTCTAGAGACATATTTGCTTTATGACAAAATACATGAATTTTGTATAGGGGTACTTTTTCAACTTCAAAATTTTCTTAGTTAAAAAAATGAAAGTAAATTATTTAACGCATAATTCGACAAAAAATTGACCCAATCGTGAAGATCCGAGAATTTTGTCCAAGAACGAAAATAATTTAACAAATTGTACGTCGATGAGTACCCGGGTGTCCGGGTGGTAACACAAGAGATATAGTGTCAGAACACTGCGATTCAATCTTCAGCTTAACTCTGCCATGGTATTAATATAACGTGCTAGTCCTAAGCTCAGATAAACGAGGAAGGTTTGAGGGAACGCAATAGTAAATTAAAAATAAAATGCTAAGATCAGGGAAAAAGGTAACTAAAGTATAGTTGGAGTTACTCCACTATGCTAACTCCTTCACTCTTGGTGATAGGTCCGGCGACAGTTTGATCAAGGAAACGCATCTAATGATTATAGAAAAATAATCACAGTAAATTCATCTCAGTCAACGCGGCAGGACGAGCCATGGTCCTGTCAAGGAGTGAGCAAAGGATCTTCAGGCATGGATGGCGTCAGGATGTAAGTAAATTAGTCCAAACCGAACAAATCCGTGCCTGCACGCTAAATGTTGATATTTTCACTGGTAAAGAGGAACTTGCAAGAGCCAGAAGAGACGCATTGATATTTGCGCACTACAAGCAACTCGATGTTGGCGTGCCAAAAGTGGCGATATACAACCCGAACTTGGTAAAAATGACTATTAATTCCTCTATTTGGTAGGCCACGCACTCAATACAGCATCGGCATTGCACTCCCCGAGGGTTTCTGCGATGCCATTAAAGGAGTTGATTGTTTGATGACCGGCTAATTTAGCTCACTATTATATCAGTTAATCGCAAAGATTCATTTCTTTACCTAATGCGCATCCGATGCCTAAAAAGATTCTTTCTATGTCTGCCTACGTCTGTCTATGGTATTGTCGGCGATCTTAATGGTCATGTGTGGGGGGAAAGGTAGACGGCAACAGGTGCCATAGGGGTTTGGAGCACCCAATGAGCGTGGCGAGCGTCTAGTCTCACTCTTCCTACCTTCTATAGTAGGAATAGGAACATGCAAATGGGCTATATCACTTTAGTATTTTATCACTATCATTGATTGGAAACTCGTTCCCTACGAGATCTTCGAATCTCAACATCGGCCTTTGATTGCTAGCTTGCGAATCAAAACACCTATAAAACAACGTAAGGGACCAACTGGCCTGAGGTGAATTTAATGGTTGCGATTTTGTGAGAATAGAAAAGAAATGACCTCACTTACGCTATTGTATTACTTACAAATGTGGAAGAATCGTGGAATAAGGTTAAAAACATTATCCATGAAGTGGCCTATGCAACTGCTGGGATCACCAATCCTGGTAAGCGGTTTATCAACTAATGGCAATTTCCAAATGAAGGTCCGTGAAAAGAAACGCTTCCAGGATAAGTTTTTTGTCGATAAAGCACTGGCCAAGTGGCCAGTAAATTTATAAGAATGCCAACTGGGAAGCATAGACAGCGACGGCTGCCACGGCCCGTTACAAACTTCTTTCCGATAAACTGGATATCCGGGACATGGAGGGAAGTCTATATCGACTTGTCAACGCTCACACGATATTGAACACATCTGTTACGTCAATGACAACAACGATACTTTGTTGGGGTATTTAGAGCAAATTTCAACGGAAGAATTTATATTACTCGTCCTCCTCTTCCACAAGTACTACCGACATTTGAAGCAATTCCACCTACTTGGAAGTCGAGGAAGTAATTAAACGAATGAAATTGTGGAAAGCAACAATTGTATCTAGATATAGTGTAGAATATATGTGCAAGGTGATTTACTGATCTTCGGAATCGTTCGCAGATTGCAGTGTTAAACAGGTAAAATGTCGCATGCCAGGTATACGTCGATCGCCGTAATAAAACGCGCATCTATCCCTCTGAATGACATTCGAATGACTTCGCTAGAATCATAAGAATTGAAGCCAAGGCTTTATCTGTGTTCCTTCAAATAACCTAAGGTTTATAGGCTAGGTATAGCAGGTTAATGGTCAGTTAAAATTTTATGGCTAAAAATCGCATTTTACTTTTTAAATGCATTTTTCTCGAAACTCCAAGTTGAAAATCTGCTACAATTAAAGCCCAAAATCTATCCAGCGAAATTCTTTCAAAATTTCACGACTTATTCAGAACATATTTCTACGGTCCACAAACTAAGATAATTGCGATTCGTTCAGTAGTTTTCTTTTATTCATTAAAAAGCCTTGAAAAAACACCAAAATCTTCAAAAAAACAAGTCGGGAAACCGGAAGCTGGACGCTTCAGGTACGAAAGGTTTTGTGTATTTCTTAGTACGTAGCACGTAATATATCCATATATTATGTGAGAGTATCCACTTTCGGGTGATGTTGACATTCATAGTCTTCAATTTTCGAAGAAGCAGCAAATTTGAGGTATTATAACTTTGTTAGTAATGGTGCGATTTCCACCAAACTTGGTAAGATTATGTTTTATATTATAGCCTATATGACTGCATGCTTTCATGGTCATGAACTTAAGGGGGGTTTCTAACCAATTACAAAAAAATGTAGTAATATACTATTATTAACTTTATTTAAACAGATATCGGCATGGAAGGTATTTTGGAGCCCAGACACCATATAGTGGCAGCCTCCTTTTCAGATTTTTCGGTTTGGTAGTTTCTGAGAATGGCCCCCTTAAAGAAGTGATCACTTTCAACCCCCCGCGCTCCCCACCCTTCCAACGAATGTCAAAACTAAGATCGGCTTTGAAAAGTACTAATCGAGACCTTTAATTTGATACCCAACATGACTATATTTGATGAAAAAAAATTTTACATCCCCCTTTTGCATGTATGGGGACCCCCCCTTAAATTCGACGTAAAAGGATGTAATTCACTGTATGCGTGAGCGTTCACAGTTCCCACCTTTCTACAAAATTTGGTGTTAATCGCTATAACCGTCTCCGAGAAAAATGCGTGTGACGGACAGACAGACAGACAGACAGACGGACAGACAGACAGACAGACAGTAAACCCTGTGAGGAGTGGCCAGATCTCCCATTAGGCGCGACCCCAGCTGGCGGATAGGGGCATACCTATTGATGTGTAAATATGTGTTCATGCACTTTTCTTTTTTGATTGTGCATGGGCTAGTGTTTGCTCATCTCTGGTGCGCGGACCAAAATGGCTATGGGAAGGATACCCAGAACATAAAACCACCATGGAAGACGAGAGAAGGAGGAAACCTACGGTGCAGGGGCTCGGAACCCCAGTACCGGCGGCTTTTGGGAGTGAGCAAGCGGGCTCCCGGTCGTCGATATCCCTCGACCGCAGTGCCTCGGTGGTGGACAACTTGGCCACCTTGGCATATAATGCTACAAGTGATTTGGATCTGGAGAAGGAAGTATTCAAGCGAAGTACGACTTTACCGAGAACACCAATAACAAGACCAAACAAAGATGAACTAAAAGCAGCTTTTTGGACAACAAAAACCGTGACAACACCCACCGCACATGTTCAAGATGCTCGACAGCAGGAGGTGCTCCAGGAACAAGGAAGAGATCCATTCAAAAGAAGCTCATCAACTATGAGATCTCCACCAATGCCAAAGACGATGAAGGATAAAGTACAGGCCAAAATTGAAGGACCATGTAAAAGGAGTAACCCTGCCGGGACTTATAGGGAGCAGAGTCCCGATCCGGAGGAATTACCCTTCACCCAGCTTGGGGCAAAAATAGTTGAGCTGTCCGAGTTTATCAAGGACAAGCACCACGTGCACCAAGCCATAAAGAATATGGTGAGGGCTATTAGAGTTCTCTATAATAGATCACAGCTGGAGGAAAAGAATAATAAGAACACGCCGAACCCCGCTGTGCCAACAGTATCACAAGCGACCCAAGTGACGCCTAACCGTACTACCATCGAATCCCAGCGAAATAAGCGAGTACGTGAAAAAGAGGGGGATCCTTTAAGTAATCAGCAGGCGCCTAAGAGAAAAAAAGGCAGACAAGACATCCGGAAAATCAACACCAACAGGTCAGAAGGAGGAAACCGTACAGCGAATCTAGGAAACTCGACCAGCGTTGCGAAGCCTAAGACCAGCGAAACCAACAAAAAAGCGGAACGAAAGGCAAAAGTGCGAACTCGTCCAGATGTAATTGTTATCTCCAGTAAGGGCAACCTGTCCTACGCGGAGATACTCAAAAAGGTCAAAGCGGATCCCGACCTAAAAGATCTGAGCGGAAATGTAAACCGAATCCGAAGAACCCAGAAAGGGGATCTCATGTTCGAGCTGAAAAGATCCAGCGTGGGCAAAACTGATGACTTTCGCACTCAAGTGAAAAACTCACTTGGGGAGAATGCCGCAGTGCGTGCCCAAAAACATGAGATCTACCTTCAATGTAAGGATCTCGATGAAGTAACATCGAAAGAAGAAATTTGTATTGCTCTGAAGGAGCAATTCAAGTTGAAAGAACTCACCGAGGAGTCTATTGTGGGCTTACGAAAAGCCTATGGTGGTACTCAAACAGCCACAATACGAGTACCAGCGGAGGCAGCACAGATGTTATTGGCTACCGGAAGGGTTCGGATTGGATGGGTTGTCTGCCGTTTAAGGGAACAAATTTCACTGAAGAGGTGCTTTAGATGCCTCATGTTTGGACACTTCGCGAAGGCATGCACCAGCAGCATTGATCGATCCGATCGATGCAGAAGGTGTGGGGAGAAAGGCCATATTGCCAGAGAGTGCAATAGGGACCCCAAATGCCTATTGTGCGAAGTAAAAGAGGGACAGGATAACCGGCATATTGCCGGGAGTGGTAAATGTCCAGAATTTAGGAAGGCGCTCACTGCAATGAGAAAATAAAGTTTATTCAAATAAACCTGAATTATTGCAGGGTCGCTCAGGATTTACTTGAGCAGGCCACGTTCGAATCTGAGATGGAAATCGCCATCATAAGCGAACCGTATAGACACCGTCACGGTGGCATATGGGTCAAAGATTCGACTGGTGGAGCGGCGATATGGGCTTGCGGTCGACAGGCCATACAATGTACTGCAAGTCAGGCAGGCAGTGGCTTCGTGTGGGCGAAAATAAGTGGTGTATATGTATACAGCTGCTACGCCCCGCCAAGTTTGACACTGTCTGAATTCGAGCAAATGCTTGATAATCTTGTTCTCGACGCGAAGGGACGAAGTCCAAAGGTGATTGCTGGTGATTTCAATGCTTGGGCCCTAGAGTGGGGTAGTAGGGAATCAAATGCTAGGGGGCGCAGTTTATTAGAAGCTTTTGCGCAGATGGACATAGTTTTGGCTAACGAAGGTGCTGTAAACACCTTCCAGAAAGGGGGATTAGGCTCGGTTGTAGACCTGACCTTTGTCAGCCCTTCACTGGCGCGTGGTATGTCCTGGTGCGTCAGCGAACGCTACACCCACAGCGATCATCAGGCAGTTTTCTTTGAGACATGTGTCGAACCTCAGGGCAAAGAGCTATCATGCCCGAAACCGAAAAAGATTTCAGGCTGGTCTGCAAAATCTTTGGATGACCAGAGCTTCTTGGAGGTGTGGTTGGATCAACCTGATATAGCAGGCGCCTCTACGGAAAGAGCTGTCCATCTGGCTCAATGCATCGCCAAAGCATGTGACGCGTCCATGCCTAGGAGGTGCGCGTTCCCCCGTAGAAGACCAAACTACTGGTGGAATGATGAACTGACCGGCCTTCGATCAGCCTGCCACCGAGCGAGAAGAGCGGCTCAGAGGGCAGTAGGTAGAGTCGATCAAGGGCAGAAAGAGTGCGCCTACAAGGCAGCCCGCAAAACCCTCAAGCTCGCCATCCAGCGAAGCAAGAGGAAATGCTTTAGGGAGCTCTGCTCAGAAGCGGACGTAAATCCGTGGGGGAGAGCTTATGGAATCGTGATGGGATGATTTAGAGGCCGTTCGTCTCCGCAGATCACGTGCCCCGCCCTCTTGTTGAAAATCATCCAAGGGTTATTCCCCCAGCAAGAGGAGAACACCGACACATTCCAACCACCTCTGAATGTGACGGCAATCCCGCCAGTCACCAGAGACGAGCTACTGGAGATCTGCGGCAGAATAGGAGACAATAAAGCACCGGGTCTGGACGGAGTACCGAATAAGGCCCTTAAGCTTGCCGTGAAATCCAGGCCGGACATGTTTGCTGAGTTGTTCGAAGCGTGCATGTCCGAGGGAATATTTCCAGCGGTATGGAAGCGGCAGAAGTTGGTGCTTCTGCCTAAGCCTGGTAAACCACCAGGTGAACCATCCTCATACCGACCCATATGTCTTTTGGACACGGTGGGGAAAATGCTAGAGCGGGTAATCTATAATAGATTACTCCCAGTAGTTGAGAGCCAAGGCGGCCTTTCAGATCGGCAGTATGGATTCCGTAAAGCCAGATCAACCATTGATGCCATCAAATTGGTTACTGGCTTGGCCGAAGATGCAATCCACGGAAAGGGTAGTACCAGCAAATATTGCGCGGTAGTAACCCTGGACGTGAAAAATGCATTCAATTCGGCCAATTGGAATCTAATCCGGAAATCCCTAGCGAAGGTTGGTATTCCCGCCTACCTCGCCGCAATTGTCGATAGTTATTTAACTGAAAGGAGGCTCTGGTACGACACTGATGACGGACCGCAGGAGTACGTCGTTTCCGCGGGTGTCCCGCAGGGCTCCGTATTGGGCCCACTACTGTGGAACATCATGTACAACGATGTACTTAATCTTCCCCTTCCGGAAGAAGCCACAGTGGTGGGTTACGCTGACGACATTGCACTGGTTGTTGTCGCAAAGCATCTCGAAGATGCTGAGTTATACTCAAGCGAAGCAATCAGTGCTGTCAAATGCTGGTTGGAGAGCTCTGGTCTGACGTTTGCGGAGGAAAAAACGAAGCGCAGGAAGAGAAATTACGCCTGTGTTAGAGTCGGGAATCATATCATCACTTCCAAGACGGCCATCAAATACTTGGGGGTGGTGATAGACAGGAAGCTCAGCTATAAGCAACACGTACAGTATGTTTGTGATAAATCATCCACTGCCAGTATGGCCCTGGCCAGGATGATGCCGAACGTGGGAGGGCCACGACATACTTCTAGGTTGCTTATAGCCAGGGTGGTGACCTCAATCATGCTCTATGCGACCCCAGTTTGGAGCGAGACGTTGCGGATGTCAGTTAACACTAGCAAACTGAATGCAGTCTACAGGAGGACAGCTCTGAGGGTATGCTCTGCCTTCAGGACTGTCTCAGATGATGCAGCATTCGTCATCTCTGGAATGATGCCCATTGACATCTTGGCAGATGAGATGGCGAATATATACCATGCGAAGCCAATCTCTCCCTTATTGCAGACGAAGAAGGCTGAGAGGGAGAGATCCATAAATAGATGGCAAGAGCGGTGGGAACGCTCGGGAAAGGGTCGGTGGACTCACAGGCTCATTCTGGCCATCAAGGAGTGGTTGGAGAGACGACACGGTGAGGTTAATTATAATCTCACCCAGTTTCTCACGGGACATGAAGGATATCTCCAATACCTTCACAGGTTTAAATTGGAGACCTCACCCGACTGTCCAAATTGCGATGGAGTCCCAGAGGACCCAGAGCATGTATTCTTCCACTGTCCGAGATTTGTGGAAGAAAGGAGGAACCTAGAGGAGACTCTAGGAGAGGTGCTGGTACCAGAAAATCTGGTGCCGAAAATGCTAGCACATCAAGAGAATTGGGATGCGGTCAACTCCATGATCGCATCAATTCAAGATAAATTGCGAAAGGCAGAGGAAAGGAGAAAAACGCGGTCACGTGCGCCGCGTATAGAAGAAATGGGATTAAGCTAGAGTGAGCTGACTCCGCCCCGTGATGTAATACCTTATGGTGGTCCCGCGGGGCAGGGAGGGATTCGGGGGTGGTTTTAGTGGGTAAAAATCCCACACGCTGGTGTGTCCAGACCAGTGTCTTTTCAAGATTTCCACCTCCTCAAAAAAAAAAAAAAAAAGACAGACAGTAAACCGATTTTAATAAGGTTTTATGTTTACACAAAACCTTAAAAAGTTTAACACGGCACCAAAAATTGAGCTTTCAATATTTGTTAATAATCCTAGTTTGTGTGACTGTGATTAAGTCCGCACGTTAAAATGTCGTTTACATTTTTTCTTTAAAATGATTTTCCAATTCCAATTCCAATTCCAGAGAAAAATCTTACATGAGGATAGACGATTCCGTAGCTTACATAACGACGAAATCAATGAGCGATACCATGACCGGTTGTGGATAAAATCCGTCTCAATAGGTCACGGATGATCCAGCCCGGGAAGTCTGTAAGGGCAATATCTATGGTAGAAAAAGAAGACGAGGCAGACCCTGCCTGAGATGGAGCGATTGCGGAGATCAGGACGCCAGACAGCTTTTAGGGATACCGAGTTGGTGGACCTCGGCGCAAAACCGGGGTGTCTGGAGTTTCTTATTAAGGCAGGCATAGACCGGATACCGGTTGTTGCGCCGTTGATGATGATGATAATTCTTGACCGTATTTGCGACATCGTGCAAATAGTCACAGCTAAGATATCAACTACTTTTTATTATTAAAGAATACACCCGCACGACAATATAGGACCTAATCTAAAAAGTAAGATGGGACAGGACAAGGATCTCAGAGAAGGCAAAAAGATTCAAATTATTTCTTGTACATGCAGTGCGAAATTAAAAATGCCGTTGGAGATTTTCAGTTGAGCTTATTGGTGTCAATCAGGACAGGCTCAATGCAGTTCGAAAACAAAACAAACGTTTCTGAGAGGACACTAACATGGCCATTTGTAGAAAAGGAGTTCAGATAATGTCAACCTTTAAATTGGTGAAACTGAAGACTGTAATGCCAACAAAGTATCTCTCATGGACGAAACAGCATCAGCGCTGAACGCAGGAAAATTTTTAGATTTAATAATCATTTCAATGGTATCAAAACATTCTGTTTAGATTCCCTTTTCGAATGGGCCTTCGTTTCAGATCTTGGATGACTGACAGAAAATCCAACGATGATTTCATTTTATGCATGCACTTATGCGTTTTATAACGTGCTAAGCATTCTGATTCAGTAATGATATGATATGTAAGGAATGTTTTTTGAAGGAACTACACCTTAGGACCAGTATACGAGAGTTTTGGAGCAGTACATGGTTCCATACTTGATAGAATGCTTCTCAGATGGCAGTTATCTATTCACGCATGACTTCGTATCCTGCTACAAAACCAAGTTTATGATAAGATTTCTTGAATACAATACAGTGGAATCCCGTTAATTCGAATCCGGATTTAGTACAGTCATTGGAGCTTTCAACCTCCTAATTCTTTCAGCAGGAGTAGAGGGTGACATAAGAACCCCTCTCGGGGTGCAAATATTTATTTTTTTCGAAATAACCACAAAAATCAACTAAACGGTCAATTCTAAGCAAAAAATGTTCTATGAAGATTGTTGGTGCTGGTAGTATAATAGTTTTCGTGTTATTCATGTTCAAAGATCTCGTTTTTTCCTAAAAAAATGCATGTTTTTAAACGGTTTTCCGCAAATAACCCGAAACAAACCATATTTAATAATGAAAAGAATTTGTTGGCTACAAGTCGAAATTGCGAATTGAAATGCGCACAGATATAATATATGAGTGCACAGTAAGCTAGACTATTCCCCACTTAGAAATTTACATATTCATATATGCGTATTGGTCATTTGACATTTGTCTGATATAGAAATAGACTTTGTCTGAGGCAGACATTTATCTGAAACAAACATTTGTCTGATACAGGCACAGACATTTGCATGACATAGACATTTGTTTGTCTGATGTTTGATACAGGCACAGCCATTTAAATGACACAAGCACAGAATAAAAAGAATGTTTATATGTACAAATTTTTTTGTCTACATACACCTGCAATGCCTTTTAATTTTCTTATTGGACATTAAGTCTGACTCTACCGTACATACGTACAACATGATGAGATCATTAGGGCTTCAATATTCGCAGAACTCGTATTCGTATTCGTAAATACGAATACGTTTGTATTCACTTTCGAACTTGAGAACACAGCCGAATTCATATTTGCTTGGGTAAATACGAAAATATTCACTTTTTCGAATACGAATATTCATATTCATAGAAAATCATCGTACGAATTTATTCGTATTCGAATACAAATATGCCCAACACTGCTGTCGTATCCTCGACTGGGCTCCCTGTAGCAACTCGATATTAGATGCACACACTAAACCCTACAGATGAATTCCGTAAGTTCATATTGGGCACTATGACGGTTTTGTAGAGCAAGCGCTCGTACGCGAGTCCTAGTTTAGAGTTTTTATTTAAAAGCCAATACATATTTTTTACTCTCAGCTTCATTTGAAATGCTTTCGTCTCAATGTGTTTTGTTCATATTAATCGTTTATCCAGGTGCAAATCTAGGTATTTTACCTCATTCTGCTGAGGGATCATTACATTAACTGTACTGGAAGCGGCTTCTTTATTTTAAAAATCAGACTTTCATGCCGCATTTGTCGAAGGTTTGCGCCACATCCAAAAAGGCCGCTGAGCAATACATTCTAGGAGTCCACCGGGGGCTCCTTACCTCAGGGACGGTACCGTGAAGTTGTTCATTTGTACCATGCTTCTCTCGAAAGCCCTACTGGTGCTGGGGAAACACTTTGAGCAGGTGTGGTGAAATTTTCGAAAGTACTTTTTGGACTCCTTTGAGAGAATGGGTAGCAGACTTATGGGCCTGTAGGATACAACCTGCGTTCGATCCCTGTCACATTTGTCAATCGTTACAATTTCTGTAACCTTTTAAGCCTTTAAATATGTGAGTCACTTGAGTGATTGCAATTCCTGGAAGTTCCTTCAAGATTTTTTCCGTGATTAGGATCCACTTGTTCTTTAAAGGCTCGAGCAACTTGTTTGGCTCTGAATGAGGAAATTTTGAAATAATAAAAACTTATTTTTCCTATTCACTAGCATTGATTTTTATTTTGCAAATACCGATATTTCGGGAACCACTTGTTCCCTTCATCAGTGTTAGTGAATAGAAAAAACAAGTTTTTATTATTTTAAATAATTTGATCGCTAGAAATACCGCGGAATTACACTCAGATCTGAATGAGAAGCTTGCCTTCCGTCTAGGCGTAGATATAAGTTTTGACTCCATCTGCGGTATAGAGGGGAGGAATACTTTTTCCAAGTGTTTTGTAAACGCCACCCTTTTTTCGACTTCACTGCCAGCTGCCCTTAGATGATCTCAGTGGCGATTTGCATTGAACAGGTCTCTTCAGTCAGATGATGCATTAGGCGATAAACCTTATAAGCACCATAGCTCTCCAGCGACAAGAAATCCGTTCCACAGTGTGTTAAAAAATTCTTCGAATACTTGAGAAGTTAGTTTAAACTTTGGAGGATGGTAGATCGTAGTGATGATTATCTTGCTTGTCCTTTCCATTAGTCGAATTGAAGTTACTTGGAGGTAATTTTTGCAGTAATCTTCTAAAAAATAGTGTTTAATGCTGGATTTGATGAGCATTCCGGTATCGCCATGGGCTTTCCCTTGCGAATGCTTGGTGTCATAGGAGCAATACCCATCAACTTGAAAATTGCGTTTGTGATTTAGATGTGTTTCGGATATAAGTATTTTGTCGATTTCAAGTTTATAATGGCTATTGTCATTTGCATTCCAGTGACATATTTTTGGGCTGGTTCATTTGTTTCTTAGAAGGACCTGTAAGATGTCGGTCTGATTGTGCATCATTTCTTGCATTATGGTTTGCATCGAGACCATAAACTGGTTCAACATTTGGGTCAGTGTAAAGAGAAGCTCTTTCAGATTTTGGGATGGGTGCTCTTTGTTCCTTTACGCCGCTCTACTACGATAATTCTTCGATGAAGCAGGTAGCATGGGTTATATATATATTGGGTGCATTTTGTCCTTCTTCCATTATTTTTCGATCAGGTTCGAGTTTTATTTCATAGAGCATCTGGGGAATTTTATTACGGTTTATAATATTATGTACATACTTCACTTAGAATTTTTCATCCTTCGAAGTTTCTTTATATTCTGACAAATCAACTCCTTTTAGCACTACTGTAAGGCAGTACTATTGAATGAAGTACTACATATTTACCTTGTTTTTCAAAGCTGGCTATTACTTTTCTGTAGTTTTCGTCGAATATTTGCACTTTCGCTTCCTGGATGGAGCCCTCAAGGAGCGGGACTATGTGGTAAGTGTTTTTACCACTTAATCTTGTGAGATCATTGACAAGTTCACTGGAGTTTTTTTGCCTCGGGTATATTGGCGGCCATTTTAGTTTTGGCGTGTTTTCACCGACTATTTTTTTCTTGATTTGCGCTAGACAGCGCATGATTGGGGGCTTCTCTTGCGTTTGAAAACCAGAATATACCTGCCCAAGCCAAGTCTGCATTTTCATGATCGAACCCTCTTTTACGTTTCTAATGGCTTTCGAGCTCGTGATCTATAGATTGGAATCAATTTTGTTCGTAGTTTTCTCATGATGAGCATTTGTTGCTTCCTCAGGGAATTTTTTGAAAAACTCGTCTTGGACAGTTTGAATATGCAATTGTTCTAAACTACTAAATAAACGCTCCTTTTACTTTGGTGAACATCTTCCTAGTTTAAATATAATTACTAGAATCTACCACAGATTCACTAATGCGAAGGTACGGTTCATTTCAGCAACTGAGGTCGGCATATTCCGCAAACAACTTTTCGAACTGTGGTGTAATTGTAAACATATGGGTTCGATTCTCTTGCATTTATCCGAATTATTTTCAACGCGAAACGCGTCAAAGGATTCAGCAAAGGAGAAGAGGTAAAAATTAGAGATAATTTTTTTTTAAAATAAAACGTAACATAAATGGATGGCAATTAAAAATAAAATGGGAAAAGTAAAGTATCCGCGCATCTTTAAAACAGAAGTATAAATTTGGTACCTGAGTCGATTGCATTTCAATTTGAAAAAGTAAACTTCGAAATAGAGCAATTGATTCCCATGAAGCAGGAAGCTGGCTATTGCCGACGATTCATTTCAAACTACTCTTTATAAGGGTCGATGTGTAGTGAAACTCCAAAATTAATTAATGTTGAAATTTTGCTGCTATTGAACCGAAATTCGATTTTCGTCTCTCTGAATTACACGTGTTGATTAAAACGTCTCAATATTTTTGCATATCGGTTATAGATTCACAATTGAACAAGTCGGAAATCGGAAGCTCGACTCTTCAGTACTCAATTAATACGTCTTAACGTTTACGAATTTTTCAGTAAAGTGCGATAATATATTAATATGTGACACTATTATTTGCTTTCTTTGAGCAGAGATCAGTATGAGATGTATTTGAAGGTCTAGATTTTCATAATTTTTTCAGATTTTTCGGGTGGGTATGAGAGTGAGCCTTCACTTCAAATTTGTATTTTTTGGCCCTTCATTCTCCTACTTTGCTACCGATGCCAAATATGAGACCTATCTCGTAAAGTACCAATCGAAACCTTTTCCTTTGATACCCCTTTGATAACCCTTTGATACATGACTATATTCGGAGAAAATACATTTTATAGATAGTCTGAATTGCTGTACACCACCGCAGCGTCTCAGGGGGTAGACGAGGAAAGTGCAGGAACTTTGTAGTCTTGCAGATTACTCACTGAGAAAGCTGACACCACACCTGCCAGTTAGATATAAAATGCAAATCCATTAAAAGAGGAGAAGGAGAAATCTAAGGTTCGGTACGGATAACTGGCGGGAGTCGTCGTATAGGTACCACGACTATTTCAGCAGGTTCGCGTAGGCCGCGGATGAAGTAGACTGATTAAATGAACTGAACCGATTGAAATAACGACGGGGGCAGGTACAGCATCTTAACGCCCCTTGTTGCACCAGAGGTTCGTCGAGCGTTTGCTGCAATACGCGCACGTGATGCTTTATTAATGGCAGTGAAACAATCCCAGCTTTCATTAGGCAACGTGTTCGATTCGAGGTGATCGCGGAAACTGATGACCAAGAGTCGGTGGGGGCAGGGCGGCGGAATCAATAACATCACGCAGCATTACAGGCAAAAGTTTTAGTACTTGTCGAAGCACTCTCCTTCATCGTTCAGCTGGATTCCCTGCTGAGGTTCGGAACGGATTCCAAAAACCGTGTATAGAATTCTCGCAAATGGATCTTTTGTATAGACCAGGTATTGCCAGGCTCTATGCATCTCCAGTAACTCCCGAGAGTTCTATCTCAAATGAATGATGAGATTGCATCTCGACTGTATGCGACGGTATGACGAAAGTCATTCCAGGCATGTTCAGAACGAAACGTACGCGAGGAGGAGCTTTTCAGGTCGTACAACGAATCCCAACAGAGCGCCCAGGCAGTGCAGTTTTCGGTAACGGAATAAGAAACAGAATATTGGATTTTGGGGGTTACCCACCCAGCATGCTGAGGCACACGCCCCTTTGCCGGGCATGAATTTTGCGGATGTTACCGAAGAGGAGGTTCGACAAGCCATAAACTGCTCGAAGAACTGAAGGGGCCCAAATCTTGATCGGATGCAGAACTTCTGATACAAAAAGTTCACTAGTATATATGGTCGGTTGGCATACAGTTTAAATCAGGTCATAAGTCGGCCGGAGGAATGTTAACCTTTTTCACTGCAGGGATTACCTACCTTATCCCTAAGAAGGACAGGGTGCAAGACCCCGCAGACACAAGACCGATTACTTGGTTAGCAACATTCTTCAAATTCATAACGTCTGAAGCTAGTGCTAAAATCACATCTTTCGGAGAAGAATAAAATAAGCGCATTGAATGCATTCGCTATCCCTTCACTGACTTATACATTCGGAATATTGCCGTGAACGAAAACTGATCTGGAAAACATCTAATGGAGGATGCGGACTACTATGTTCAAATTCCGAATGCATAATCGAAACTCTGCCGTGCGGCGGGTGAATCTGCCTCGGGGCATCGGAGGGAGGGACGTGGTTGACGTGGTGGCACAACATCACCCTCAAGTTGACTCGCTGCACGCTTATTTTTACAACAAAAAGTAGGCGAGTCCCTTGCATGCGGCTGTTTGTAAGGCAAACTGTTTCCTGACTCCACTTAACTTCAAGGATTCAACCAACTATTTATCGATTTGCATTTTTCGAATAGATGGCTGTGTGCTGTGGAGCTCTTTGCCGAGACGGGGAGTTTTATGCATGCCATTCAGGACGGGGTGACCGCCACCCGAGCTTATAAAAAACTCATTATGAAAGAGTAAGTGTAGGACGACCAGTGCAGAATGCGTGGACAACGTTAGAGACGTTGGACCATCTCATTTTTAACTTCACTCTAATGACACCGATGCAATACACGAACAGGCACAATGCTGCTGGAAGGTGCTTCACCAAAACCATCACGGGAATATGTCCGGTTTATCGATATGAGCCGTAGGCTGTACTTGATAGTTCTGCTTACAACAAGTTCTAACTGATCACCACATACCACACATACCACAACAAGTCTGACGTGCTGTCAGTAGTAGACGGATTGCGCAATATACCTGTCCCCCATAATGGCAGCATTGAGCGAAAATACGTGGAGAAGAAGGTGAACTATAAGTCACTGGCTCGGGAAATCAAAGAAATTTGGCGTCTCGAGTGGGTGGTTGTAGTTCTCATAAAATCCCTCATGGCTTCCCTTGATGTCCCCGGACTCTAACACAGTCTGGTTCAAACCATTCAGAAATATACCATTCTGCATACGTGCTCAATGTTGCGGGGAGTTCTCGACGGATTCTCCCACTAACTTATAACTTTTAAATAGGTAGGATTGCTCAACTCTAAATGCTTGGTACTTAGTGCTTGTATTAGGTGAAATCTGGCAGCTGTCGAGATTGTGGCAACATGATAATAACCTTAAAGACCATACCGAAACAATGAAGGCTCGACACGCTAGAGAGAAGTGCAAATCGAATCTAGACGATGTTTTCGGTTTCCAAGATGTTTAGCAATAGAAAAAAGTATTAAAATATCGAAAATCATCACAACCAATCAAAATTTTTTGGTGACAGTCCCTCATGGACTTCTATCAAACTCTGACAACTCGGAAATTAACATAAATATGAATTTTTAAACAAAACTTATTTAAATTTATTTCATTATGAACCTAATTATGCTATGAATAGGAGAAGTAGGACATCCCTCTCCTATTCATAGCATAATTAGGTTCATAATGAAATAAATGTGACAATTTAAAACTTAAATCTACCTTTTAACAGGGTCATATCTGGATCATGGTGTAACTTAGTGGCTGGTTGGATAAGAAGCTCCCTCCAAAAATGTTTGCCTTATCACTGCTTCTGTTTCGATTGGATTCTAACCTTGCGGTGAATTATAGTGTGCAGTTGGACGATTGAGGACGAAGTTTCCAATAGAGCCTGAGAACGTTGAATATGCTTTGAAGTTGAATTAAGGCAAATATCAACTTCAAAAAACCAGAATTGCGGCTTTTCAAGTTCGCAAAGAACCGATCTCTTCTAATTTGGAATGACAAGATTGAATCTTGCAGGGTCAGCGCTGCGTGAATTGATTTTTTATTGAGGATTGAAGACTTTGGATTTTTACTAAAGCATTAGCTCATTGAGGCAACTGCTCATCTGAAAAGGCGCTCCATTCACTGAATGGATTATAATTGGAAGAATATTTTAACATGGAGAAGCAAGGTCACCGCGATGATGGCTTGATTTGAATCGTCCAAGATTACGCGGAGACGGAAATACATGATGCTCGCAGCCGCTAATAGAACCTGTTGCATCACTTTTTATTTATTGTTTCTTGGGGCTCTCGTGAAGCGGCGCTAGTTCGGTGCAAGGTAAATCACATTTGATGAATCTGCTCGCGGTGTGAGTCGCTGGTGTTGCTGGAGCTGGCGTTATCAACTCATCGGATCTTGTGGGAAATAGCAACAATTTTCATTTCGACGCAAAGAAATTTCAATTCTGGAATAGAAACGTGAACGTGAGAGCAATGAGTGGTGGAGTCACCAGTCAATCTGAACCGGTCGCGTTTGATCGCACGTCAGAATACTGTTAATGCAGCAAACGCTTAAAATTGTAAAGTATCCGAGGTCAGATTGCTTTGTGCTCTTTAAGGCAATTACAAGGCTATCATCATTGTTTTCCAGTGATATAGCGTCCGCGGCATCGTACTTTATACCTAGTAAATCACTCTTGGAAAAAAGCCGTTTATTTGTTTTATTTTTTTGCTGAATTGCGGCAGAGACGAATTGATTGAATGAGCTGCGGCTGATCGATTTCTAATGGAAGGAATTTGCAGCAGCAGTCATAATCCGAGGCTTGCTAATTGACGTCGCCCTCTCAGCCACGGTGCTGAGCACGGGCGCAGGGGACTGGAGCACAGTATTTTCCACAAATTCCTCGGCTCTGCGCAATAATAATGCACTTCGGACGCCTATAAAAGGTGAACTTACATCATTACGCTTTTTACCGTTCTCGGTGGAGCCTAATTCACAAGGTGAAGAAAGCGGCATTTACCGAGGAAACGTGATGCAGTGTACGGGAAGACATGACTAGGTTGCGCATGCTTCAGGAATATTCTGTTGGAGGTGTGCTTCTCAAAAGGTTCCAGTGAAAACCTTAAGCAACACAGGCTGTGCAACGTGTGTCGACTTTACAATTCATGGATTGATCCATGAAAAATGCGTCTTCGTCAGTAATTAAAGATAGAATAAAAGAAATCTACAACGTTTCCCATATTTAATACTTATGAAATGATTCCTCAAATCAGAATGTGAATTGCTGAAGTCTATCACATACAAGTTTGTCTGAGTCGCAGTTGACTGCATACAATTCTGGGAAAAGTTATCGTTTGTAAACTCTGAATTGGTGTTTCCCCCAGCAATTCCGCCGAAAAATGTGAAGTCAAGAACACAACTCCAGCAAGGTATACAGTTCTGGTAAAAATGATAAAATAAGAGAAGACAGGGAAACTGGGTATTAGTCTGAATCTGTATTGCATAATATCCTCCTAACTAAAAAATTTGGGGTTTTCCGGTATAATAAATTGAGAAATTAAAGAAAAGTTGAATTTCAGGAAGGGAAAAAGATAAAACACTTTGTATTTTTGACATTGTAAACTGGAATGTAAACAGCAAATTTACTTATTTCCGAGTTATCACAATCTCGGCAGATGCCGGATTTTACCTAATACTAGCACTAAGTGCCAAGCATTTAGGCTTGGATGATCCTACGTACTTAAAAACTAAAGGGGCGCTGGTGGTAGTGGGCGGTGATAGGTCAATGGGAGAATCCGTCGAGAACTCCCCGCGACATCGACCACGTATGCAGAATGGTGTACTTCTGCACGATTTGAACCAGATTGTGCGAAATTCCTAAGACATCAAGGGAAGCTGTGAGGGATTTAAGCACAATACCTGTAGCTGACAATATTATGGGAATTACAAGCACCCGCTCGAGACGCCAAGTTCATAGGTCATAGTAACCGATGTTGCTATTATGGAGAGTGACCTGACTTGTCAACTAACAGTACGTCAGGCTTGTTATATGCAGTATAGCGACCAGTCAGAACTTGCCGGTCCCAATACATGGTGTAAGCAGAACTATTAATTACTACTTGCGGCTCATATCGGTAGACCGGACATGTTCCCGTGATCAGCTTATGCTTGTATGCAAGGTTTTGATGGATAACCTTACATACAGCATTATGCTTGGTGATGTATTGCACCGGTGTCATAACAGCACAGCCAGAAATGAGATGGTCCAACTTCTCTAACGTCGAACCATACATTCTGCACTGGGCGTTCTCCACCCGTTTTTTTATGATGAGCTTTTTATAAGCTCAGGTGGCGACCACGCCATCCTGAATGGCACACATGAACCCCTCCGCAGCACACAGCCATCTGTTCGACAAGTGCAAATCAACAAATTGCTGCCAAAGACAATTCACGTGTTTACCGTGCATTGCCTTCGACTTCCATTCATCGATCCGCTCTTGGTCTGACCTCAATCCAATAAGAGGATTGAAAAATCGATCCTTCAAGTTAAGTGGTGTCAGTCCATAGTCTGCCTTACAGAGAGAGTCGACTTGGCGATGATGTTGTGCCGCCACGTCAACCACGTCCCTACCACCGATGTCACGAGGCAGGTTCATCCGCTCCACGGCAGACTTTCGATGATGTATTCGGAATTTGGACATAGTTGTGCGTATCCACCGCTGGACGTTTTCCAGATCGGTCTTCGTCCACGGCAATATTCTTCCCCGAGAGATGCGATTTTAGCACCAGCTTTACACGTCGCAGGAATTCGGACAGCAGAGCATCCTTCAGATCACCAACTCGAGCATGGGTTTCTTGCAGAATTCCTAGGTACTTGTAGAAGTCTGTCTCGGTCATAGCTTCGATGTGGAGGTCAACAATGCTATGTCCGGCATGTGGCTCGTGATGACCTTTGCGGATGGCTTGGATTCTACATTTGTCCAATCCAAACTCCATCCGAATATCACGGCTGAACATGTTTATTATTCGCAACAGACTTCTAAGAAGGTCGTCAGTCCCAGCATACAGCTTGATGTCATCTAAGTACATCAAGTGTGTCAGTTCGCACTTAGCACGTAGGCCATACTTTATTGCAAAACCATACCATCTAGCATCATTCAGTAGCCATGAAAAGGAGTTCAGTGCCATACAAAACCAAAGGGAACTCAACGAATCCCCCTGGAAGATGCCCCTCCGTATACGGATGAGTTGCTCTTGCAGGAGCAGAATGTTGTTGGTCTCGAGGTGCGCACTGATCCTTCCACTAATAATGGACGTGATGAGTTTGTAGAGGGTTGGTAAGCAAGTAATCGTTCTTGTGTCTGCGGGGTCCTATACCGTGTCCTTCTTAGGGAGAAGGTAGGTAATGCCCGCAATGCGGAAGGGTGGAAATTCCTCCGGTCGATTCATGACCTCGTTTATACTGCATGCCAACCGACTGTGAACGCTGGGAAATTTGTTATACCAGAAATTCTGCATCCGATCCAGACTGGGCCCCTCCAGTTCTTCGAGCTGTTTATGGCCCGTCGAACTTCCTCTTCGGTGACATCCGCAAAATTCGAGATATGAAAAAGCTCCGCTGGTTCCTCCCTTATGTTGCATTCTGGACATGTCTGGAATAACTTTCGCCGTACTGTCGTAACCGACTGCATATGACAGAAAGTTTCTGTTTTAGTGTGTCCAGAATTTCAACTACGGGTGTCTCACTAGGGATGGCATAGTTCCGGTAAATCCTCTGCACTTTATTTCTCACCCGTCTACTGGCATTGCCAGTGATGATCTGAATCATTCTAGCTATGTCCTGCGTTAGTGAATCCCGCCGACGTCCCAGACGAATTTTCCATGATGGATCTCTTTGGTCACTCAAATCAATAACACGAAAGCGAATATTCTGACCGTGCAATCTGGCAGCCGCAACTGTACCATAATACACAAGTGATTGCAATTGCAGCAGCGACATGTTAGCACAGAGCTGAGATGCAATCTCATCATTGATTTGAGATAGAATTCAGCTGGATGGTAGAAAAGAGTGCCGCGGCGAGTACTGAAACTGTTAACTGCAGTGCGGCGTGGTGTTGTTGATGCTGCCGCCTCTGCCCCCATCGACTCTTGGTCACCAGTTTCCCCGATGACCCCATGTCGACCACCCTTCCTAATGATGGCTGGGATTGTGTCGCTGCGAGTAATAAAGCGGTACTGGTCTGCGACTCGCTGCATAGTCACGTACGCGAATTGCGGGAAACACCCGACGAATCTCTGGTGTAACAAGGGGCGGTAAGATGTTGTACCCGGCCCCGCTGTTATTTCGTAGTAGGAGCGGATGGTGAAGAGATTCATTTCTTCAGTCCATTTCATCGGCTGCCTTCGCGAACAACTGCGGCAGGCGGCGCTATGCCCCTGGTCGTCGTGGCGCCTAGACGTCGAACCGCCCCACGACTTGCGGTTTCGACGCCGTGCTATCCATTACGGGAGCCCGACGACTCCCGCCGGTTATCCATACCGGGCCTCAAATTTCTCCTTCTTCTCATTGGATGGATTTGCATTTTATACCTAGCTACCAGGTGTTGGGATAGCTTCCTCAGTGAGATGTATTATATGTATATATCCATTAATCCATCAATTTATATTGTCTCTGCGGTAGGCTTCTCATTTTTTCGAAAAGTGCCAAGCTATCCATGGTATACTCAGTTAGTATTAGCCTATTGTCTCAGCTTCGGTAATACATCCCCAGAGTGTTTGGCAGCCGGTATCAGTTTTTTGCTCCGCTGCTGCCAGACACGTTTTCGTTCGTCTCAACTAAAAATATTGAACTTCGAATCATCTTCTATTTTTCTTACCTACGTGTAGCTTTTTTCAAGCGGATCAAGACATAACTAGCTTTCGTCAGAATCCTTCGAATCTTATCCGCCCTGAATACTTTGTAAAATGTTCCGAGGTAAATGCGATAAAACAGTTCCCTGGTGGAATCGGAAACTGTAAAGACTTTGGAACTTACGCAGACGAATTCTTAATCGTGCTTGAAAAAGCAATAAGCATCAAAACTTGTTAGAATGCTCATATTTTGATCATGGTGTATGATAATTTAACGGCTCGATTGATAAGAAGCCCCTCCAAGAAATTCTGCCTTGCCACCGTTTTTGTTTAGATTTACTAATTCTAACCTAGCAGTTACGCATTTATCAAGCAATCTTAAAGAAGGGCACTGAGCACCTAGACCGGTCTCCAGGAAATACCTTTTGGGAGTGTTCCTCTGGACTACATGGCTACCTCTTGACAGTAAGTTAGGATAGTGTTTATAGCAAACTTTAGAAAGGATAGGTATTCAAATTCAAAAAATTTCACACAAATTATTCTCACCAAAATTCTGGCTAGCGTCGCAGTCGCGTGAAAGCGATAAGGTCTTACCCGTTAAGTCAAATCCAATATACGAGTACACCAGCGTGAAAACTCCTGCCATTTTGCTCTCCATTTCATGGTTTCAGGATACAACTCTGAAAGCTGAGTATCTGATAGGGATGTTCGTGGAAATTGACGGGGTTTTGGCTGTGCTCTCTTCTACAGTAGTGATGATGACACTTTAGGTATTATTATATAAGTGGATCTACGCTGTGCTAACGCAAAGATTGTGGTGCGCTGAAGTAGGTGTGGATCACTAGGTATATCGAAGTAGGTATGGATTGCTACCTGAAGCAACGAGAAGCCGTCATACTGTCGCCATTTCTGTGGAGTATGCTGATTGGATTATTCTTATGTGAAAGACCAATACAGGCTCAAGTATATGCGGATGACTTGGTTGTGCTGATTGTAGATCAAAATTTCGGAACGGTATGCGGAAGAATTCAACATGCTGTTGACTTGATTATTTAATAGTGCCTTAAGTATGGACTTTCAGGAAATCCAAATAAAAATATAATGGCATTATTTGTAAAAAAGGAATATATTGGAAAATCTTTCACTTTCAAAAATGAAGAACCCACCGAAATTGTTATCTGGGAGGCTTTCTAGATAAGGCTCTTTTTCAAAAGAAATATGTAGAGGCAAAGATGAAACGACCTCTCATAGGGGTCGCGGATCTCCATAACTCTGTTTGTTAGGAGCTGGGGCCGACCAGAAAAATGCGTGATAAGGTGCAAGGCGTAAGCCCTTCTATATCAATGGCTCATAAACAGAACAAAGTTTTGAATAAAAATGAAAGGTGGTCCGTTTCTTGGGGAAAATATACAACGGTCTTTCCGTCTGAAGGATATGCGATCCTAAAAGCGGCCACCTGAATCATTGGCGAGGTTCTGGAAAGAGTCATACCACCAATGTTGATGATATTTTATTTTGACAATTAATCAATGATTATTTTTTTCGCGCAATCGAGAAATTAAATTAAATTATTAACAACAATTGGTGACCATGATTAGAATTATAGAAGTTTCCAAGAATATTGTTGGAAATTTAGAGGTGTCAACCGGGCCAACCGCTGTTGGTGAAATCGAGAAGTCCAGGGTTCGGAAGGAGCATCCCATGCTGAATGGTGGAAAGCCTTCGAAACATTTCTCAGTCATGTGGACGATTTAAAACGATTGAAGGCAAATTCATACAAAATCAAATCAAAAATCAAAGTTTCTGAGTTAAAAATAGACACAACTGTGAAAAATTTACAAATTGACAAGCGATTACCAACTGTTACAAATGTGGTGGGATCGTGGCACCAAGTTAAAGACACGATCCACAAAGTGGCCTATGCAACCCTCGGGGTCACCGAGGCAGGTCAGCGGTTCTTCAACCGACAACTAGGTCGGTTTGGAATGACGATATTCAAATGATGGCCCGTGAAAAAAAACCTACCACAAGCTTCTCGAAGATAAAACGCTGGCCAATTGGCAAATTTACAAGAATGCCAACTGGGAAGCAAAGAAAGCGGTCGCTGCAATTCGAGCAGTCTATTGCAAAGGCCTTTACGATAAGCTGGACACTCGAGATGGCGAGAGAAATTTTTATCGACTTGTCAAAAGCCAACACCAATGCACACAGGATCTCGAACATTTAGAGAATATTTCGAGAAAATTATTCATTCTCCACTTCTACAAGCGCTGCCGATATTTGGAGCAATTTCACCTGTCAAACCTACCCAGAACCGAGCGATTTGAATATGTCGAATCAATGCCAATGGAGAACTGCGTTATGAAATTATGAAATTGCTTCACGCATTAGCGCAACTTGGACGAAGTGGAGTTCCACAATTGATATTTTTTGTGATAGTAGTGTAGCGTAGCAAGGAACGTATCAAAAATAAAATTTATCGCAATATCGTCCTTTCTGTCGCCCTCTATTGTTCTGAGTAGTCCGTCAACTAGAAAAGATAATAGACGGGGTCTTGCGGTAAAAGAGACGAAGATGCTGCATTGAACTAGTGGTGTGATATCTGCGATCGATATGGGGTTACACTGATTGTGGAAATGGTTACGCCATTCGCGCTAACGAGAACTCACTTACCAAAATCGGTCTGAACATCGAAGTCGATGATAAGCGACCAAAAGGCCGGCCGAAACAACGGTGTCTTGATACGCTGGATGCGGATTTGACACCTCGCGACTGTATCTAAATTAGGCCTCTGATAGAACAGAATGACGCAACCGATTACGATGAACCAACCTCGCTTGTGAACGGGACAAAGGCTAAAGAAAAAGAAGAAGCATTTGGAGGAGATAAACTAATGAAAAGTATCATCTGAAGTGAGTTCTTTTCAAAAGTTGTGTTTACTGGCTGACCGTTGATTTCAGAATAAATAATAAAAGCAAATAGGCTTTTGGAGACGGCGTCGTCTTTTGATTGTCGTATGTCCCTGTGGGTTGCGTCGCTTCGTCACTCACAAAACAAGATGACCATAGACAAAACTGGGACAGGACGCTTAATAATTGCGTGGCAGTACGGGTGCCAGCGTTTTGGCAAAGGAACCCTGCATCATGGTTCCGCCAGCTCGAGGCCAGAATTTGCTTTAGTCGGTGTCATGGTTGTCGCCACACAGTTTAACCACGCGACCGTTGAGCATGATGAGGAGAGGACTTCCGGAAAGCAGATAATCCAGCCTGTTATGTGCGGATTCCTGGTCTTTGAACACGCTGACCGCCACCGCTGATAAAATCCATGAGGTCCACACGCGTGGTTGGCGACATGTCAAACTATGTGGCCCAACTGCAGCAGACGGTGGCTGCGCTGATGGCCACCATTTCTAAATTGGTGGGGATAGTCAGTGATTTGCGTTTGGGATGTGAGTCTAGATTCGCCTGCTGGAAATGGTAGCTCGCGGAGCAATAATGGCCGGGGGGAGGTTTCGTTGCGATCAGTCCCGAGTCTGCAATGGGGCTCATCTGAAGTTGCTCTTACCACGAAGTCTCATCGCATGTTATCTGATACCATAAGAACCGGGATAGTCTTCTGAGAATATATTTTTCAAGAGAATTCTAGGAGTTCTTCTGCTACTACTGTCATTTTTTACCCAAGGATGCCTACCATCAATTGATCTTCATGCTTACTTGTCTGAGCCGAAAACCAAAGACTCCCGTCTGATTGTGGGGCCTTCAGAGGCTTCAGACATTGCCGATGTGAAGTGAGCTAAATCTGCCAGCCATTGAGTTTCGTTTCGAAGCAAGTGAAATCCGCTTAACGCCCCTCACCTTTGCTTTGAAACGGAAACCCGACAAAGCGTCCCCCCGTCAACTTCGGCTCCTTAGCTTTAACAGCCAGTACACTTCCGAAATCCAAAACGTATGTTGAAAGTATAACGTAGTTGCCGAAGCTTTGTTACGTGTTGCAGAGAGCAGGAGGCGCAAAAGGATGACGCAGTTCTTTAAAGCCTCGAGAACAACTGCACATTTAGTGTGTTTGGTATCTGCGGCTCAATGTCCAGTATATATTGCGAAACCTCAGACAAGCGTGAAGGGCATATATTCCGGTCAATTTCTGTGAGGAAGTATTTCACGGCGTTCACGATTTAGCACACCCAGGTATCTGGGCCACGAATGGGTTAGTCATCGGAAAATATTTCTAGTCATCCACGGACAAGAAAATTAATCTTTGAGTCAGATAGTGGATCGCATCCCAGAACTACATAACTACAAAAAATGCGAAGAAACGGGTGTTCGCGTGGTCTGCCAAGCGCTTTTACACTTCCACAATCCACCTCTATGTACTCTGCCCTTTGCAAAACTTGCACGGTTTCAGGATGAAGCCTTATATACCTCGATGCGCATCCTGCCGAAAAAAAGAGGGAAATCTGATTTCCGACAGAATGGGCATATTTGGGCGATGGGGTGTTTTGATGAACTGTTCAACAAGCAGAATATCGGCGAGGAGGTCCCGCCAACAGAACACGACGAACAAATACTGCCACCACCAAGTAAAGAAGAAACAGTCCGTACAATCCATCGGCTTAAAAATCGTAAATCGGCAGGAGCCGATGGAATTACAGTCGAATTCGTTCGGAGGCGACCAACTACACGAAGCGGTTCATTAACTTATGCTCAAGGTGTGGGATAGCGAATCAATGCTTGACGACTGGCAACGGACCATTAGCTGTCCTATACATAAAAACGGGGATAATCACGCAATGCATCACGTTGTTGACTACCATTTATAAAATATTCTCCGCTATCTTGCTAGGTCGGATAGCCCCATATGGCCAGAACATCATTGGCCCATACCAAAGAGGCTTCACTCCAACAAATCAACAGCAGACAAACGGAAAAACTTGGAATATGGACACCAGTTGCATCATATTTTCATCGACTAAGGCCCCTTATGATAGCATAACCAGGGTAAAACTGTACACGATCATGAGGGAATTCGGTATTCCATCGAAATTGATAAGACTGACTAGGCAGAACCTGACCAATGTGCGAGGCCAGATAAAAGCAGCAGGATCACTCTCAACATCAACAACGGTCTAAGATGCCCTATCATGCGTCCTCTTTAGCCTGGCCCTGGAAAAAATGGTCCGTGATGCTGAGGTAAAAGCGAGAGGCGCAATTCAACTACTGGCCTATGCTGAGGATATCGATATCATGGGAAGAATGACCCGATACGTACAAACTGAGTAAGCGATGCGAGCTTTTAGGCTGCACATCAACGAAGGCAAGACGAATATATGGTAGCAAGGTCAGCGCCAAAAACGAAAGAACCAACAACATCAAATCGCACTGGTCAAACGAGAACAATGAGGATAGGACAACACAACTTTAAGACTTGATAACTTCTCCTATCTAGGGTCGAACATCACAACCGATAACAACTACGACGATGAAATGCCCGCACGGTTGTTGGCAGCTAAAAAAGGCTATTTCAACTTGCAAAAACTCACCACCATATGGTTAAAGCTCTTACTGTACAAGACTATGATCTTGCCGGTCCCCATGTATTCCTCGGAGACTCGGGTTTTTAGCAAGAAAAAATGCGAACTCTTGGCCGCGTTCGAGAGAAGAATCCTTTGAAGAATTTTTGGCCCCCTACATGAGGATGGACGATTCCGTAGCCTACACAATGACGAAATCTATGAGCGGTATCATGACCGCCTGGTTGGGGATAAATTCCGACTTAATAGGTTGCGATGGGCGGGTCACTTAATCCGTATGGATGAGGTGGGCAATATATAAGACAAAAAAGGAAGACGAGGCAGACCCTGCCTGAGATGGAGCGATGGCGTAGGTCAGGACGCCAGACAGCTTTTAGAGATATTGAATTAGAAATTCTGGAGTTTCTTATCATGACAGGCCTAGACCGAGTATCGGTTGTTTCGTCGATGATGGTGATGATGATCATGGTATTTTTTTCCGAAGAATCCCAACTCCTAGTGGTGAGAAGTTGGTAGTATAGTGGTATAGTAAAATATTGAAAAAATTTTCAATTTGAAATGGAAAATTGATTTGGAAAAGTTAATTTGGAATGGCCGAAATTAGTTTGGAAAATTCTGAATTTGGTTTGGAATGTTTTGAATTAGACTTGCAAAACCTATTTACATACCTTGGTAAAATAAAGAAACAAATTTACCTAGGCTGTCGATGTGACTTACAAAGTAAGTTAAAAATAATTTTCGTGTTGCTGTTGAGTAGACGTGAATGAAACCTAAGGCAGCCAAAATCCCATACTTCCAGAGTCAAACGAAAAAGGTGTTCATACATTGGATGGAGTTGTGATCACCAAGGCAGGCTTGACGAGGAGGGGGGATCGAAAAGGGGCATACTCCCCGGGGCCGGAGTTTTCTCAGGGCCCGGAGTTAAAATTCCTCTGAAAAAAGAAGGGATAATAGAGAGCCCGAATAATTCTCACCCCAGGCTGGTATTGTTTTCACCCTGGGTTCCATTTTTCCGCATAATTTTCACCTTGGGCCGAATTGCGGCCCTGTTCCCAGGTCATGAAAGTCAAATATGTACATATATTTGGATCATCTCAATCACCGGCTGATATGGAAAAAACACGTTGAAACGGAGAAATGGCAACTAAATTTTAAAGTAAGAAGTATGGAATGACTCCGTCGCAAAATCTCTAAGCTAAGAGTACTAACTTTTACTCTACAAATTCTATTTGGAATTACGGAGCCCAACTCTCTCGATGAACGAGTATTGAGTTACATTCCTATTATCGCCGATGAAAATTCTAATCTAATTTAATAATTTAAATATTTCACCCTAAGGCCTCAGGGAATGAAGGAAGGATAATCAGCTGTTATTTTCCGGTCAGTAGAAAATTTAAATTGCTTTGGAAACTTTTGTGTCCGGAATCGTACACCATCCTTTTAAGCAAAAATTTGGAAAGTGCCGGCAAAATACTAGACGAAATCAAATAAAAGTGAGCAATTATTACAAGGAATAACATTGTTTATTGAAAACATAAACAATTCGGGAAACCAGAAGCTTGACGCTTCAGGTATAAAAGGTTTTGTGTTTCCTTATGTGAGGTGCATTCCCTCAAATTCCCGGAAAAATCCATATCCCACCCAAATCCACTCATCTCCCAGGCCATGCAGATCGAGATCGTCGAAGAGAATCTTCTACGAACTCATCTGTTCCCACAAATCCTCGTATCTCTTCAAGCCCGTAACCTTCTTTTCGACCCCGGCGGTAGAGTAATCTTCTACAACGGTAATTACTCCTCATCCCAGTTTACAAAACCTACCCATCCTTAGCGCCACTCCTAGCTTCCTTTCCCAAACCCCTCACGCATGCCCCCCATCCCATCCTACATCCTAGTTCCTTTCCCGCCCGCCCGCTTTTATAAAAAAACTTAACTAATGGAGGTTTTTTTCGACTTTTCTTCCAGAGTACATATTATGTATATTTCAATATATTCTTTAGTGATAAGTTAGTTTAAGTCATAGATTATACCTTAGATTAAGCTAGGCTGTTTAGCATTATATGTTTATAGGTTAAATAAAAATTGTTGTTTTTTATGTGAGGTGCATAACGCAATTCTCCATTGGCCGATAGCATTGACTTGAGATATTTAAATCGCTCAGTTGTGTCAGCGGCGGTGACCTGCCCAGAACTAATCGATTTAAATATCTCGGGTCAATGCTATCAGCCAATGAAGAATTGCATAATGAAACTGTTTCACGTATTAACGCAATCTGAATGAAGTGGCATTCCACAACCGGTGTTCTTTGTGATCGACGTATCTCTATACTGTAAAATACTGTAAACTTATCCACATTATCATTGCCTACTATGTAATATTTTCTCTAAAATACTGTAAATTCATATGTACCGGCCTAGGTAAAAATTGTATAAAATATGAAATATGAATTAAAAATACGTAGTTCGTTGGAACTATCGAACACAAGCCTAACGTGTTTTATTCTGTGGAGTCCAGGCAATTTGCTGCTTCCAAAATTTACACTGCTTGACTAGGTCATTGTGGAGTTCAGGCAATTGCTGCTCCCATAGCTGGTTAGTCTGGAGTTTTGGCATTTAGCTGCTCCGACTAACCATAAACTAATTTACAAAGAAAGAAGAGTAAGGGATTGCCAAGTGGACTGGCAACAACCACATAAGGTGGCACATCACAATACTTCTACTATAAAAGACAATGAATGGCGTTTTGCGGTAATGGGGACTAAGATGTTCTATTGGACTAGTGGCGTGACACGTTTTCATCACATCTGAAATGCGGATATCCGCGATCGGTATGGGGTTGCATAGATCGTGGAAAAACTGCGAGAGGCGTTTTCGATGGTTTGGTTACGTAATTCCCGCTAACGAGAATTCACTCCCCAATATTGGGTTGAACATCGAAGTGAATGGTAAGCGACCAAAAGGCCGGCCGAAACAACGGTGGCTTGACACATTGGATGGGGATTTAAAAGTCTCGCGAACACATCCAGATCAGGCATTTGATAAAATAAAATGGCGAAACCGATCTCGACGAGCCGATCCCGCTTGTAAAAGGCACAACGGCTGAAAAAAACGAAAAAGATGTGAGAAGTGACGAGCGCATGACAGCTCCGTGTCACATAGCTAAAAATTCCATTGATCGCTATTTTTTAAAAAACTATTTAACTAAATCTTTTGATGGAAAGCCTTATATTGATAATAGTCAACCTCATACGCTTCATACTATGAGTTTAATATTATTAGCAAATGCGAAGAATTTAACCGACACCAAATATAAACAAGTCGGAAAACCGAAAGTTTGAGTGAAGAACTATCCCATTTGTACGTAGCCCGTTATGTATATGCATTTAGCATGTTTGACTACCCACGTTAGTGTGATAATGATATTCAGTTGCAGTAAATTTATACGGTAAAGTCAACTTTGAGCTACTGTAACTTTGTTAGTAATAGTATGATTTTGATCAAACATGGGGATAATACGCTTCATATTATATTTTATATTACTACCGACTTTTATAATTCTGGAATAAATTTAAGGGGGGTTTTACTCAATTTCCCCAAAAATATATTAATATACTATTATTAACTTAATTTGAACAGATATCGATATAAAGAGTATTTTGAGGCCTTGGCACCATATAGAGGTAGCTCCATGATTTTTTTCAGATTTTTGGGTTGGGTAGTTTCTGAGAATGGGTCCGTTAAAGCAATCGTCACTTTCCACCCCTCCCACTCCCCGCCTTTGTAACAAATCTCAAAATTAAGACCGGCTTCGAAAAGTACTAATCGAGAGCTTTCATTTGATATATTCGGTGAAAAAAAATTGTACACCTCCCTTTTACATGTATGGGGACCCCCCCAAATCTCAACGTAGGAGGATATCAATCACTACATGTCTGGGGATCCACAGTTCCCACCTTCTCACCAAATTTCGTGTCAATTGTTGTAGCCGTTTTTAAGAAAAGTGCTTGTGACAGATAGACAGACAGACATTGAACCGATTTTAATAAGGTTTAAACCTTAAAAAGGGCTGGGGAGAAATATATTCTTCATGAATGGAATTTTCATATTTCACTCGAATGTCAATTATTCCCGTTAATTATGACGTGATCATATCATTTGTATGGCTTACGATGCTGTTAATCCGCACGAAATTGACAAGTTTGAACTGCTATAATTTTGTCACTTATAGTTCGATTTTCATGAAACTTGGCACGCGTATGCACGATACTACCCTCTAGTATTCCTAGGATGAACTTAATGGAGGTTTTTTAGTCAATTTTGTAAAAGTTGGTAATATACCAACAGATATCGGAATGGGACATATTTTGAGGCCTAGATTTCATCTAGGCGCACCACCCTGATTTTTTTTCGGATTTTTAGGTCCGAAAATGAGTTCTGTCTCACTTTAAGTGCCTACATTTTGACTCCTTACTCACGCACTTTGCAATTCACGTCAAAACTAATATCAGTTTCGGAAAGTACTAATCGAGAATTTTCATTTGATACCCTACACGACTATATCCAGTGAAACAATTTTTGAATCCCCTCTTTGCATGTATGGGGAGCCCCCCTTTAAACTCCACCTAAATTTATGCCACTCGAGGTATGCTGTATGTTCCCATCTGTCCACCAAATTTTGTTCGGATCGGTTCAGCCGTTTTGGAGAAAAGTGCATGTGACAGACAGACAGACATTGAATCAATTTTAATAAGGTTTTGTTTTACACAAAACCTTCAAAACAACATTTCATATTCTGACCTGAACAAAGTCCGTATTCGTAGACTTAATTGGATTAAAAAAGCGTAAAATAATTTTATTTCTAGTAATTTATTGGGTGCCCTTTCTGTTTTTTTATTGCCTTAAGCCTATTTGGCATAGATTCAACAAATTTTTTGTTAAATTTGGTGAAATTTGTTCCCGTTTAGTACGCAAAGCGATTTTAAGGTCTTTTGTGTTCCTTACGTTATAATAATTTAATTTTTTCTCAAAAATAGACCATAAATTTTCTATGGGATTAATGTCGGAACTTTGTGGAGGCCTATTCACCCGTTTCCGAAAATTATAAAGCAACCAACGGTGCCCAATAAGTGCAGTATGTTTTGGATCATTATCCTGCTGAAATACATACTTTCTGTGGATGTTAAAATTTCGGGCACTCTCATGCAAATTAGCTTTTAAAATTTGAATGTATTGTTTGGCATCCATTATACCATCGACAAAGTGTAAATTGCCGACAGCAGAAGCAGCAAAACATCCACAGACCATTACGGAACCGCCACCATGTTTGAAAGTCGGTATAAGGTTTCTAGTGAAGAGTCTTGTATTCCTTTCACGCCATATTCGCACACGCCTGTCAGATATTTTCACATTAAATGAAAACACAAAACCTTATTCCAATCGGTTTACTGTCTGTCCGTCACACGCGCTTTTCTCGGAGACAGTTATAGCGATTGATACCAAATTTGATAGAAAGGTGGGAACTGTGAACGCTCACACATACAGTTACATCCTTTTACGTTGAATTTAAGGGAGGGTCCCCATACATGCAAAATAATAATAATAATAATCGTTGGCGCAACAATCCATATTGGATCAGGTCCTTGAAGTGTGTTAGAGCACTTCATTCAAAACCGTAACGGTACACTAGGAGGCAATGTGGTCAGCATTGCGCTCGCCCGAGATTATTACCCTGATTTGACTCAGGTACTCATTCACAGCTGAGTCGACTGGTATCCATGCAAAAGGGGGGTGTAAAATTTTTTTCATCAAATATAGTCATGTGGGGTATTAAATTAAAGGTCTCGGTTAGTACTTTTCGAAGCCGATCTTAGTTTTAACATTTGCTTTAAAGGTGGGGAGTGCGAGGGGTTGAAAGTGATCGTTTCTTTTAGGGGGCCATACCATACCATGATGTAGGCTATAATGTAGAGCACGATCATATCAAGTTTGGTGGAAATCGCACTATTACTAACAAAGTTATAATATGTCAAAATTGTTGCTACTTTGAAAATTGAAGAAATGAATGTCAATACCACCGGAAAGTCGATACTCTCACATAATATACGGATATGTTACGTACTACATACTAAGAGATACACAAAACCTTTCGTACCTGAAGCGTCCAGCTTTCGATTTCCCGACTTGTTTTTCTGTTGACGTTACTAATAAATGGTTTGCGAACAACAATGCAACTGCAATTGCTGTCGCCTTGTTAAAACCATTCTATATTGTCTTTTGGATTCTGCCGGTCTCTTTGTAAATCGCAACGACACTTTTGATGGTAGAATGACTTCTATGGAAAAATTTTCCTATTTTCCTTAATGATTTGCTGTCCTTGTACAATTACCCCACTAGTTTTCGCTCACTGTTAAGTAGTTCACCAGATTTCCTACCCATTATAATTTTTTTTGAAAAATGGCGTTTTTTTAACTATGCTTTGCTCGAAATTGTTTATCTCACTTTACTTGAAGTTAACAACTGAAATTTTACAGGGTGGCACAATAAGTATTGTACTAAAAGCATATTTTAACTGATTGACTTAAGCCAGAAATTTCATTCCTCTTAATGTAATAGTGATCGCAGCTAACATTTCGTATTGTTAGACAACTGCAGACACTGTAAGCAATAAAATTTGTGTATTTTATTTGACATATTTAGTACTAATTTCGAGTAATATCCGTGTGGAAAAATTCAATGACAATTCTTCTGATTGGCTATAATTGGCGCCTAAGTTTCAACCCGGCAGGCAATTTCTAGATTTCAATTCAAATCAAAAATTATTTTGCATTATAGAACTGGAGTTACTTCTATTCTGTAAAATGGAAGGCAATGCTATGAGTGGCTAGTTTAGAAAGATTGATGAATTATTATGACTTCTTTAAGCGAAAAAAAAACTATAAAATAAGCGCTTATACGAGGGTAGTTCAATAAGTCCTTAGAATGGCCAGCCGATGGCGCGCGAATCGCCCTAAATCA
Source organism: Hermetia illucens (assembly GCF_905115235.1). Taxonomy (NCBI): domain Eukaryota; kingdom Metazoa; phylum Arthropoda; class Insecta; order Diptera; family Stratiomyidae; genus Hermetia; species Hermetia illucens. The sequence goes on along the minus strand of NC_051849.1, from coordinate 140,813,530 downwards.
TCTGTTTTTAGTCAGCGCCACTCCCGACTAGATATATAGTGCAGTCACAGTCCACATCTTCTGAGTTTACGTGTTTTTATAATCAATTGAAAAAAAAATTGCTTGTTAAAAAAATGGAAAGAAACGAGTTCAGAGCGGTAATAAAACATTTTCATTTAAAGGGCTTAACTCCATATGAGATAAAAAATGAATTAGACTCGTTTCATGGCACATCTGCCCCCGCCTTAGCAACGGTTTATAATTGGGTGAACGAATTGAAGCGTGGTCGTAAATCAACAAGTGACGAAGCACATTCGGGAAGGCCCGTAGAAGTGACTACTCCCGAAATCATCAATAAAATCCACGATATGGTGTTGAAGGATAGAAGATTAAAAGTGCGCGAGTTAGCTATGGCCACAGGGATATCAATAGGTACAGTTTTTTCAATTATGCAAGTCGGGAAACCGGAAGCTGGACGCTTCAGGTACGAAAGGTTTTGTATATTTCTTAGTACGTACCACGTAATATATGCATATGTCCACTTTCAGGTGATTTCAGGTGATGATTCAGGTGGTCTTCAATTTTCAAAGAAGCAACAACTTCGACGTATTATAAATTTGTTAGTAATAGTGCGATTTCCATGAAACTTGGTATGATCATGCTCTACATTATAGCCTACATTTCGTGCCGCTAGGATGAATTTAAGGGGGGTCTCCAGCCAATTACAAAAAATTATAGTAATATACTATTATTAACTTTCCTTGAACAGATATCAGTATGAAAGGTATTTCGGAGCCAAGGTACCATATAGTGGCAGGCTCCTGATTTTTTTCAGATTTTTCGGTTCAGTAGTTTCTGAGAATGGCCCCCTTAAAGAAATGATTACTTTCAACCCCCCGCACTCCCCATGTTTCAAAGAAATGTCAAAACTAAGATCGGCTTCGAAAAGTACTAATCGAGACCTTCAATTTGATACCCGACATGACTATATTTGATGAAAAAAAAATTTACACCCCCCTTTTCCATGTATGGGGACCCCCCTTAAATTCGACGTAAAAGAATGTAACTCACTGTATGTGTGAGCGTTCACAGTTCCCACCTTTCTACCAAATTTTGTGTCAATCGCTATAACCGTCTCCGAGAAAAACGCGTGTGACGGACAGACAGACAGGCAGACGGTAAACCGATTTTAATAAGGTTTTGTGTTTACAGCAAACCTTAATTAGGCATGAGAAAGCTATCAGCAATGTGGGTGCCGCGTTTGCTCTCAGCTGAGAATAAACGAAATAGAGTGGTCACCTCTGAGGCTCTTTTGGCGCGCATAAGTCGGAATCCTGAGGAATTTTTCGTCGGTTTGAAACATGGATACACCACTACACTCCTGAGACGAAGGAACATTCAAAACAGTGGATCGGCACGGGTGAACCAGCTGCAAAGAAGTCGAAGACCGTAAAGTCAGCTGATAAGGTTATGGCTACAGTTTTTTGGGATGCCCGTGGAATTATCCTTATCAAAAGAGTAAAACAATTACTGGTGAGTATTATGCATCATTATTAGGGCAGCTGAAAGAATAAATTAAAACAAGTCGGGAAACCGGAAGCTGGACGCTTCAGGTACGAAAGGTTTTGTGTATTTCTTAGTACGCAGCACGTAATATATGCATATATTATGTGGGAATATCCACTTTGGGATGATATTGACATTTATAGTCTTGAATTTGCGACGAAGCGACAACTTTGACGTATTATAACTTTGTTAGTAATAGTGCGATTTCCACCAAACTTGGTAAGATGATGCTCTATATTATATCCTATATTGTTGCGAAATTTCGTAGTCCTAGCATGAATTTAAGGGGGTTCTGCAGCGAATTACTAAAAATTATAGTAATATACTATTATTAACTTTATTTATACAGATATCAGTGTGAAAGGTATTTCGGAGCCCAGGCACTATATAGTGGCAGCCTCTCAATTTTTTTCAGATTTTTCGGTTTGGTAGTTTTTGAGAATGGCCCCCGTAAAGGAATGGTCACTTTCAACCACCCGCACTCCCCACCTTTCCAACAAATGTAAAAACTAAGCCCAGCTTCGAAAAGTACTGGCCGAGACCTTTAATTTGATACCCCACATGACTATATTTGATGAAAAAAAAATTTACACCCTCCTTTTGCATGTATGGGGACCCCCCCTTAAATTCGTTGTAAAAGGATGTAATTCACTGTATGCGTGAGCGTTCACAGTTCCCAGCTTTCCACCAAATTTGGTGTCAATCGCTGCAACCGTCTCCGAGAAAAATGCGTGTGACGGACAGACAGACAGACAGTAAACCGATTTTAATAAGGTTTTGTGTTTACACAAAACCTTAAAAAACGACCACATTTGGCGCAAAAAAAAATTCTTTTTCATCACGACAACGGCCGAGTTCACACGTGCTTCGTTTCAATGGCTAAAATTGAAGAATTAAAATTTGAATTGGTCGAACATCCTCCGTATTCACCTGATTTAGCCCCCAGTGACTTTTTTTTATTTCCAAACTCGAAAAAATGGGTCGGTGGACAGAGATTTACGGACAACGAAGACGTCATTGCCTCTTTAAGTACCTATTTTGAGGAACCTCCGAAAACACACTTTTCTGAAGGATTAAAAAAACTTGAAAAACGATTGACCAAGTGTATAGAGATCCAAGGAGATTATGTTGAAAAATAAAAAAAAACTAACTCAAAAAAATTGTTTTTACACTTTATCCTAAAGACTTATTGAACTACCCTCGTATGTTTTCAGCCTGGTGAAGAGAACTGGCCCAAAGGCCGTACTATTTAGGTTAGTTAAAAGAGAACAGAAAACAGAAATTATAAATTTTTGCAACCCAGTAAATCATTTATCATCCCTTCCTCTTTCCCGTATGGAAACATTGTTCCTCAAGGAATTCATAATGAGATCTTCTGAATCGAGAGTTCATTAAGAACATATTTCCATCTGTCTTATCCATATTTTATCGATGTTCGAAATTGACGATAGTCACAGATCATAAGGTAAATCAATCCATAAATATCTGTAAACAGAATCGTTATGTTGCTGTTCATTAGTTCCCAGGTCTATAGCTTTATACAAAAAATGTTAAAGGTTGAAAAGGTAATTGTGCAGTATTTTTAGCGTAAGTGAACCGAGAACAGGTTCAGCCCGTTAATAGGTGGATCATGACTGAAGCTGAATGCCTCGTCACACCTTACATCACCCCAATCGATGTGAGAAGAGCAAAGGATAGGGAAACGGATTTGTAGATATTCTAGTCGAACTGGCGATACACTCAGCGCTGCTAATTGTCCGACGCTTCCGTCGGTTCGCGCCTCACCAACCCAATCGGAATCCCGTACATCACGGGCTATGAAAACATTATGACAGTCAAAATAATTGCACCTTGTATGCTATTTGATTGGGAGTCATAAATCTCAGTGATCAATTCTGAATAACCTGCACAGGTACAAATGTGTACTATATTGTGAAGCAATGCCTGGCCTGGGTAACTCGTCGCTGCAGTCGTGAATCATTTGCTGCAAATGAAGGCGTTCTATATCCCAAACCTTCTCAGCAACTATCGCCGCGGATAGCTTGGGTAGGAGAGCGTTAGAAGTAATGTAATTTGATATCTTCGGACGGACTTGTACATTCCTCGCCGGCAAACTATAACCCGGACCTCTGCGATGCATGCAGAGTGCACGGCACGGCATGGAAATTATAAACGTGTGATTTACCGATGAGACCTCATTACCGATGCAGGATTGCGAAAGGCTGCAGTTAAATCGAACCTCTCTGCACCTTCGGGTCAGACAACTGACTTGCCATGGATCCATGGATCTATGAATTCTGCGCCGCTGATTGCCGCCGCTACTCCGGAGCTCTGGAAATTGGAAACGATATTACAATTCGATTAAGAATGCTAAGTAATTTCCATTAGCCGAGCAGATAGCGCCTGCTCTGGGTTGCCGCGAAGCAGCGAGACTGCCAGTCTATTCTGGCTTTTCTGTTTTGGGCATGCATCCATTGACTACTCCGCTCCTTCGCTCGGCTGTGCACACTTAAGAAATTAATTTATGCATCTTGGAGCGCCTCCGCCATAATCTGAGCCACGTTACCATCTTGTTCCGAGCCGAGCGACACTATTAACAAGCATCCAACGTGCAATTATTTCCACGGAGTTCACATCTCGGGTCGGCGTTGCATCTTGCCTGCATAGCTGACTGGCCAATGTTGATACGATTGAAGCGATTCAGGTTTGGAATTCGAATCGAGATGCATTTTCATTTACGGCGGGTTCCATTGAAGAAGTCGGGAAGGTCTCTAACGCCATTCTGCCCAGGAGCTTCCAAGAATGTTTCTTCTCGGTAACGATTGTTAGTAAAGTCAGTCATCACTGCTTCTTCCACCAGCTATGCACGGATTCCAAAAACGCATATCGTTCGTTTTTCCAACTGGGACCTGCTAGCCTTTAACCTGATTGCTACTCATGCATAACAATTGAAAGCTGTGAGAACGTGAACGCAAGAATGTTAGATGGAAATTACATAAAAACGGACGGTTGGTGGCGATTTCCACGCCGTTCTCGCCTTGAAAGTGCACTTCTTACCCTTCCGAAGCGCAGCGTCTTCAGAAGAAGAAACTGCACTTGTTCTGAAATGCAATTGATTCCACACTCCTCGAATCACTTTTACTGGATGCAAGCTGCCTGTGTCATTGAGGTGCTACGCGTTTGTAAGATAAGTTGTAATTGCAGAAAGATAAATGCTTGTGTTTTGTGCTGGTATCAAAACGGTATTAGAAGCTGACGTCCGCCGTTAACTAGCTGAACTGGTTTCACTTTCTATGAGTAAGAACTTTGCGGTGCTCAATGATCAGGGATGATATCATTGTGGAGTGTGGAAATCTCCGCTATAGAATAAATTTACGGTATATCAATCCGCAAATCTGAGCAATATATGTTGTGATCGACGCGATACCACCTATGACTACGCCTATAAGATAACTGCTCAGGTGGAGTTTGCCACGTGACTTGCTCAGGTTAAGCGATGCAGGTTAACAAAGATTAATGGATTTTCTGAATTCATTAGCGCTATGTAAGGCAATTTGTTGGGATGTGTTTCTATGCATTCCGTCCTATTTGATTCATTCAGTTCTAAACTTTTTTTTTTAAATTATTATACAGGGTGTCCCATTGACGACGGTAGAAATTTTAATGGTGGATAGTTCCACTCCATGGAATGCTCATCTATCTGTTACCGTTACCCTCCAGTCGATAAGAATTCCGATTTAGAATCGATTTTTCTTCTATCTAAGGACATTAACTTCTAGTCCGTCCACATAAAATTTCTCCTGATTTTAAAACTAGTGTTTTTCAGTAGAGATGTTTCTCTGAGCCACTTTTGCACTCTCTCTATTCCCTTTATTTCATGCTATTTCGATACGAAGACAGGATCTTCTGTTTTTATCTTTATAAGTGTAAAATGTATCTTTTTTAGAACTTGATTAATTATCCATTTGATCAGTGGCGCGGCGTGGATGAGAATGAAGGGAAGCAATATTTCTTTAATTTATAGAGTTGAACTTTTAAAATCATTTTAAGTAGTCAGAACCTCTCTCGTTGCTAGTTGCTTTGTGCACCCAAGTACCACAAAGGAGGGCGTGCAGCGTTTTCACCCCCATGTTACAATATCAAAGCCATTCAAATAAATTAATCCCTAGAAACATCGCTAGATTGCACTTAGATTTCATCATCGTAGCTGTTATCGGTTGTAATTTTCGACCCTAGATAGGAGAAATTATCAACGGTTGTATTCTCTTTTTTTTATTCTACCCACCATACAGGCAGATTTTAAAACTCCACCATGCTATTAACATAGTATGCTGGTACCAAGCCCATGTAAAGGAGGAGGGTTGGAGGCAACGTACTCTGTACTATCCTCAGTAAAACAAAAATAAAATGCTGAGATCAGGGAAAGAGATAAATAGAGTATAGTTGGAGTTATTCTATAATAATATGCTAAATCCTACCTGATCTCTCTTGGTGACAGGCCCCGCGACAGGTCGACCAAGAAAATGCATACAATATCATTACAAACATGATGATCGGTGTGAATCACAAGCCTCGGAGAAATGCTAGGGCGTCCACCTCAGTCGACGCGGCAGGACGGGCCCCGGTCCTGTCGAGGAATGGGCAAGGGTTCTTGACGCATGGACGGCGTCAGGACGTAAGCAAGTTATTATAGAACGCACACAACGAACAAAACAAATACGTGTCTGCACGCTAAATGTTGGTACCCTAACTGGAAAGACGGAGGAACTCCCAAGAGCCCTTCGGAAAAGGCGCATTGATATCTGCGCTCTGCAAGAAACCCGATGGTCTGGTGCCAAAAGCTGCGACATTGAACGCGAACGCGGTAAAAATGGCTACAAACTTCTCTATTTTGGTAACCCACACACTCAATATGGTGTTGGCATTGCCATCTCAGAGGGTTTCCGTGATGCCATTAAAGAAGTCGAACGATTTGATGATCGGCTGATGAAACTCACCATTATATCAGCTGATCGCACCATTCACTTCTTCACCGCGTATGCACCACGGACAGGTCGACCTGATGCCGAGAAAGATGCCTTCTGTTAACTTCTTGATGAAAAGACTTGCCACGTGTCTGCTGACGATTACATAATCATTGCCGGCGACCTTAATGGTGGGTGAAAAGGCAGACGGTAACAGGTACCATTGGGGAAAGGGGTTCGGAGCGCGCAATGAAGGTGGCGAGCGTATAATCGATTTTGCGGACACCCATGACCTTGTACTTATGAATACATGGTTCATCAAACGATTGTCTCATCTTCCCACATTTTATAGTGGGAACAGTAAAACGCAAATCGGCTATATTCTCATAAGACGCCAACATTTTACCACTGTCACTGATTGCAAGGTCGTTCCCTATGAGACCATCGCACCTCAACATCGGCCGTTGATTGCCGTCCTGCGAATTAAGCCACCGATAAAACAGCGTGAGGAACGCACTGGCCCGCCGCGAATTAAATCGTGGCGATTTGGTGAGAAGAAAGAAGAAACGATCTCACTCATACGATTGCCAACCATTACGAATGTGGAAGAATCATGGAACCAAATGAAAGACATGATCCACAAAGCGGCCTCTGCAACCCTCAGGGTCACCAAGCCGGGTAAGCGGTACATCAACCGAGATACTTGGCTTTGGAATGATGATGTTGAAATGAAGGTCCGCGAAAAGAAACGCCTCTACCACAAATTTCTCGACGATAAAACGCCTGCTAATTGGCAAATTTATAAGAATGCCAACCGGGAAGCAAAAAAAGCGGTCGCTGTCACTCGAGCGAACCAGCGGGATGGCGAGAGAGATCTGTATCGACTTGCTAAAAGCCGTAATTAACGCACACAGGATATCGAACACTTCTGTTGTGTTAATGACAAGAACGGTACTTTGTTTACCAACCGTCGAGCCGCAACGGATAGATGGCGAGAATACTTCGAGCAGATTTCAACTGAAGAATTTGCTCATCCTCCACTTCCATTGCCGACATTTGGAGCAGTTCCACCAGTCAGCGCAACTGAAGTCGAGGAGGCAATAAAACAAATGAAATCGGGGAAAACAACAGGACCTTTCAACACGTTGTCAACTTACGATATTTTTCTCCTTCAAGCTATTTATTGAATATTTTCAAATCGAAATATTACGATCCAAAATGATTCAAAGATGTGAACCGAAGATGTTCTCAAAAACTCAAGATTTCGATTAGTGCAAATTAGTTAGAGTTTGTATCTTTATAATTTCCTATCATCAATATTTAACACTTCTTCTCCTTAAAGTATTTTATTTTTTTACGTATTTTGAATATTTAAATTTTAATTTAATAATGAAGGGCGATACATAATGAATGGTAAAAAATGTTTGATCCCACTGTTTATGACTTCAGAACAAAAATCAGTATTAATGTGTTCACCGCCGCGGTTGGAAACAGAAGAGACCGGCTTATTTCCATGCGGTCCTTACTGTCCCAACCAACGGCATTTTTCCACCGCTAATTCTCCACTCCCTTGGTGCGTTCTAAAATGAGTGAGTGGAGAGTTCCGCGCCATCTACCCGTCCGCGTCCGCAACATTCGAAATAAATTTCGAATGCTGCAGATCCTGCCGCGCCACAACCTGACGACATCGCATCTGAGCTCTGGAAAGCGAAGAGCTGGGACCCAACACTGTGGCTCAGTGAATTCTTTAACCGGTTTATTCAGGAAGGAAGAACACCATCTGACTAGCAAGAAATACCACTGTTCCAATATGGAAAAAGAAAGGTAGCCTAGCAGAATGTTCAAATTACCGTCCGATCCGGTTACTTTCCCATACCATGAAGATTTTTGAACGCATTCTTGACAACCGTATTCGCGAAATCGTTAAAATAACCGTGAATGAAGCCGGATTTGTCAAGAACTGCGGAACTACTGATGCAATACACGCTCCGCGGTTACTCATGAAAAAACACCGTGAGAAGCATCGCCCTCTTTACATTGCCTTTCTGGATTTAGAGAAAGCGTTTAACCGTGTACCCCACGAACTCATCTGATATGCTTTACGACAACACTTCGTGCCAGAAGAACTCGTGCGCTGAGTTCAATTGCTCTACCACGATCCGAAAAGTAAAGTTCGAAGTATGGCGGGTGTATCAAAACCGCTTCGTGTCTCTGTTGGTGTTCAAGGAAGTGCCCTCTCACCACTCCTCTTTGTCCTTGTTATGGACACCGTCACACGGGATATCCAATGTCCAGCGCCCTACACAATGCTTTATGCTGATGATCTGTTAGCAAAAATGATCTCGAGCAACTTGTTCAAAAATGGAATGATCGCCTCTTGCAACACGGTCTCAGATTGAGTTTAAACAAAACTGAATTTTTGACGACCGATCCCCATGAAACAGGCACAATCACTGTCAGCGGCAGTGATCTGCCCAGAACCACAGTTAGATACTCGACAGCTACCTCACTCCCCCTTGCCCCTCAAGGGGGGAAATCAGTGCGAGCACACATGATTTCAAAATGTTTTGCCCTTAAGCATGAGCGAGATGTACCGAAAATCCGATCAGCTGTGTTTGACATACCGCCCGGACTTGCCAATGTATTGGTGATATTGGCAAGTTTTTGCTTATGTATAAGTGAATACGTGAAACAACTTTTTGTTATATGGGTGAGCACGCCGTGGTACCAGAATAGCAAAAGCTCACCGATCTTTCTCTTACCAATACGATTTGACGAAGATTATGCCTTTTCCTTGTTTAGCGTCTCTAATGTGTACAGATAAGCTTCTGCAAGCACATTCGCAAGTGGGGTCATTTTAGTAAGGGTACTTACTGCCTATAGTAGATCTACTGTGCCCAGAACTGAGCGATTTAAATACCTCGGGTCAACGCTATCAGCCAATGGAGAACTGCGTTATGAAATTGTTTCACGCATTAACGCAACCTGGATGAAGTGGCGTCCCACAACTGGTGTTCTTTGTGATCGACGTATCAATGAACGTCTCAAATCTAAAATTTACCACAATGTCATCCGCCCTGTCGCTCTCTATAGTTCTGAGTGTTGGCCGACCATAAAAGACAATGAACGGCGTCTTGCGGTAATGGAGACGAAGATGCTACGTTGGACTAGTGGCTTCACACGTTTAGATCATATCCGAAATGAGGATATCCGCGATCGTTATGGGGTTGCACCGATCGTGGAAAAGTTGCGAGAGAGGCGTCTTCGATGGTACGGTCACGCAATTCGTGCAAATGAGAACTCACTTGATAAGATTGGTCTGAACATCGAAGTCGATGGTAAACGACCAAAAGGCAGGCCTAAACAAACGGTGGCTTGATACGCTGGATGGGGATTTAAAAGCCTCGCAATTGAACCCAGATCAGGCATTTGATAGAACCAAATGGCGAAGCCGATCACGACGAGCCGACCCGGCTTCTGAACGGGACAAAGGCTGAAGAAAAAAAAGATACAGGCAGATTTTAAGATACATCTCGTTGGGCATATTTGTATTCGTAAATACGAATAAATTCGTACGACGATTTTCTAAGAATACAAATATTCGTATTCGAAAATGATGCGCAGATGCATTTTTTTTGTATTGAAATGTTATTATTCGCTTGGATAGCGAGTATTAGCGCCTTAGTGATCTGATCATGTTGTAGAATAGGTCTAGGTAAATGTCTGCACCTGTATCAGACATCAGACAGACTAATGCCAGTTTCTGATAAATGTCTGTTTCAGGCAATGTCTATTTCTGTATCAGACAAATGTCTGAGGCTGCCTCGGACAAATTTAGAGTCTATCTCAGACATCAGACAATCTGTATCAGACAATAACCGGACAGATTATTGTGTGAAGCAAACAAATGGTTGGGCAATTGACTCACACAGTACGTGCATATAAATAATTGCCACTTACGAAATACGCATATATAAATATTTAAGTTTATAAATGGTGAATAGTCCGGCACACAGCCACGCCTAGGCAACGTATAGTGGCATATTCGCGATTTTTTAGATTTTTTTTTACCAGTTTCTGAGAATGGGTCAGTGAAAGAAATAGCCAATTTCCAGCGCCCGCCTTTCATAAGTACAGCACAGTATATATCAATGGATCGAATAGAAACAAAAAGAGAAGTTTTGAAAGTGTGTTTTCGTATTGATGGCTATAACCGTCTCTGAGAAATATGCGTGTGACGGACAAACAGACAGTAAACCGATTTTAATAAGGTTTTCTTTTACACAAAACTTTAAAAAGGCCATGGATTCCTATAATGAAGAATACCAATAAACTTCTAAGATGAAAGGGGTCAATTATTTTAAAGACCCATTCTCAGAAAGTCTCCAGATAGCTGAGTGGTTAGAGCACAAAACTGTCGTATGGAAGGTCGCGGTTTATATCTCACTGGCAGTGGAATTTGTATTTGACGTCGGATACCAGTCGACTCAGCTGCGAACGAGTACTTGAGTCAAATCAAGGTAATAATCTCGGGTGAGCGTAATGCTGACCACATTGTCTCCTACAGTGTTACTGTAGTATACCGTTATAATCTTGAATGAAATGCTTTAACACATAAAGGCCGGTTTACCGTGCATTGCCTTCGACTTCCATTCATCGATCCGCTCTTGGTCCGGCTTCACCCCACTCAGAGGATTGAAAAATCGATCCTTCAAGTTAAGTGGAGTCAATCCACAGTCTGCTTTGCAGACAACCGCATGCAAGGGACTCGCCTGCTCTTTGCTGTAAAAATAAGCGCGCAACGAGCCGACTTGGCGATGATGTTGTGCCGCGACGTTAATCACGCCCCTACCACCGACGTCACGCGGCAGGTTCATCCGCTCCAAGGCAGACTTTGGATGATGTATTCGGAATTTGGACATAGTTGTCCGTATCCGCCGCTGGACGTTTTCCAGATCGGTCTTCGTCCACGGTAATATTCCGAATGCATAAGCCAGTGAAGGGATAGCGAATACATTCAACGCGCTTATTTTATTCTTCCCCGAGAAATGCGATTTCAGCACCAGCTTTACACGTCGCAGAAATTCGAACAGCAGAGCATCCTTCAGATCGCCAATTCGAGCATGGGTTCGTTGCAAAATTCCTAGGTACTTGTAGAAGTCTGTCTCGGTCATAGCTTCGCTGTGGAGGTCACCAATGCTATGTCCGGCACGCGGCTCGTGATGACCTTTGCGGATGGTTTGGATTCGACACTTGTCTAATCCAAACTCCATCCGAATATCACGGCTGTACATGTATATTATTCGCAACAGACTTCTAAGATGGTCGTCAGTACCAGCATACAGCTTGATGTCATCTAAGTACATCAAGTGTGTTAGCTCGCACTTAGCACGTAGGCCATACTTTATTGCAAAACCATACCCTCTAGCGTCATTCAGTAGCCATGAAAGGGGGTTCAGTGCCATACAAAACCAAAGGGGGCTCAATGAGTCCTCCGGGAAGATGCCCCTCCGTATTCGGATGGGCTTTGAGGTATTAGCACCCTCGCATGTACGCATTGATAAGGTGGTATGCCACCCTTCCATGATTGTTGCCAAAGACTTTATTAGTTTCGGATCAATGCAATGTAGGATGTAGGATATCGATTAGCAAGGTATGCGGAACGCTATCAAAAGCCTTGGCATAATCGATATAGCAACTAAAGAGGTTTCTTTGGCCTCTAGTTGCTTAGGATAATGAGTTGCTCTTTGCAACCTTTTGACCCAACTCGGGAGCCCTTCTGCTCCTCGGAGAGAATGTTGTTGGTCTCGAGGACATGATGAATTTGTAGAGGGTTGGTAAGTAAGAAATCGGTCTTGTGTCTGCGGGGTCCTGCACCGTATCCTTCTTAGGGATAAGGTAGGTAATCCCTGCAGTGAGGAAGGATGGAAATTCCTCCGGCCGACTCATGACCTCATTTATACCGCGTGCCAGCCGACTGTGTACGCTGGGAAATTTCTTATACCAGAAATTCAGCACCCGATCCAGACCTGGGCCCCTCCAGTTCTTCGAGCTGTTTATGGCTCGTCGAACTTTCTCTCTTTCTGCCAAATTCATGCCAGGCGTATTGGCATGGAGGGTGTCTTCGGCGGTGATCCCCTCTGCGTGGTCAGCATGCTGGGCGGATAACCTCCAAAGTCCACCCCAATACTCTTTCGCTTATGTCACCGAAAACTGTATTGTCTGGACGCTCTGTTGGGATTCGTTGAGAGATCTGAAAAAGTTCCTCGCGTATATTGCATTCTGGACACGTCTGGAATGACTTTCGCCATACCGTCGTAACCGACTGCATATGATAGAAAGTTTCTGCTTTAATGTGTCCAGAATTTCAACTACGGGTGTCTCACTGGGGATGGCATAGTTCCGGTAAACCCTCTGTACTTTATTTCGCACCCGTCCGCTGGTATTGCCAGTGCTGATCTGAGTCAGTCTAGCACTGTCTTGCCTTAGTGAGTCCCGCCGACGTTCCAGACGCATTTTCCGTGGTGGATCTCTTTGGTCACTCAAACCATAACACGAAAGCGAATTTTCTGACCGTGCAATCTGATAGCCGCAATTGCACCATAATACACAAGTGATTGTAGTACAGCAGCGACATATCAGCACAGAGCCGAGATGCAATCTAATCATTGATTTGAGATAGAATACCCGGAGTTGCTGGAGATGCATAGAGCCTGGGAATACCTGGTCTATACAAAAGATCCATATCCGAGAATTCTATACACGCTCTTTGGAATTCATTCCGAACCTCAGCTGGACGGTGGAGAAGAGTGCTTCGGCGAGTACTGAAACTGTTGCCTGCAGTGCGGTTTCGACGCTGTGCTGTCCATTATGGAAGGCCGACTCTGTGACCAAGTCAGACGACTCCCGCCGGTTATCCGTACCGGACCTTAAATTTCTTCTCCTTCTCATACATGGATTTGCATTTTATACCTAACTGCTAGGTATGGGGATAGCTTTCTCAGTGAGTACTCTGCAAAGTTCCTGCACTTTCCTCACCTATCCCCTGAGACGCTGAGGGAGCGTGGAGCCATTCAGACTGAAGCTACCGGGTACTCCACCGAAAAATCTGAAGGGAAATGATGGTGGTCCAGGCTTCAATATCCCTACTCCAATAAGTTATTTAAATTTGCTGTAAACCCCTCTTAAGTTTGTCCTAGATCTGTTAAATTTTGCAGTAATATAGCTTCTATTGGCCACAAGAGGAACAACAGGAGAAGCAAATCCACTTTCCAGACAGCATAGAATGTGTTGAAGGTGTGAAGTAGCTAACCGGTGCGTGGCGCTTCAGGTTCATGTATTGTTAGTTGGTGTGTTGATGGAGCCTAAATCATCACGTGCACGACACCAACACTGCCAAAACGATGTACAGAACTCATCACGCGCAAGTGATTGAAGAACGTGGAATATGTGCGATAATTTTCTTCCATCACCTCTCTCGGGCGTCTAAGCAATCTAAGCAAATCTAAGCAAAAATGTTTTATGAAAATTTGTCGTAAAAGTAGTACTTTTCGAGTTATTCATGTTCAAATATATCGTTTTTGGATTGAAAAATGCAAGTTTAAACGGTTTTTCGCAAATTACTCGAAAACCATGCATTCTCTGTAGAAATGATGCGAAACGGAAACAAAGCATATTTAATAACAAAAAGATGAGCCTTTTCATTTTTTTTAGAGGTGCATTTGGACTGAGTTATAGCTCGTCGAGCTTAAATCCATAAAAGCTGAACAAAACATTAATACTTTCAAGGTTAAATAACGCAAAATTTTTAGTGGAAATTTAATCAGACCTTTTTTTAAAAAAGAAACATTTATTTTTTTAAATATTTCAAAAAAATAAAAAAGAGTGAAAAAATACTAAAGTGAAAAAAATGTAGCTAGATTTTTATCTTTTAGAATATTAAACAAGTCGGGAAACCGGAAGCTGGACGCTTCAGGTACGAAAGGTTTTGTGTATTTCTTAGTACGTAGCACATAATATATATATTATGTGAGAGTATCCACTTTTGGATGATATTGAATTTATAGCCTTTAATTTGCAAAGAAGCGACAACTTTGACGTATTATAACTTTGTTAGCAATAGTGCGATTTCCACCAAACTTGGTAACATCATGCTCTATGTTACACCCTATATTGTTGCGAAATTTGGTGGTCCTAGCATGAACTTAAGGGGGGTTTTGCAGCGAATTACTAAAAATTATAGTAATATACTATTATTAACTTTATTTGTGCAGATATCAGTGTGGAAGGTATTTCGGAGCCCAGGTACCATATAGTGGCAGCCTCTCGATTTTTTTCAGATTTTTCGGTTGGGTAGTTTCTGAGAATGGCCCCCGTAAAGGAATGGTCACTTTCAACCCCCCGCACTCCCCACATTTCCAACAAATGTCAAAACTAAGACCGTTTTTGAAAAGTACTGACCGAGACCTTTAATTTGATACCCCACATGACTATATTTGATGAAAAAAAAAATTACACCCCCCTTTTGCATGTATGGGGACTCCCCCTTAAATTCGACGTAAGAGGATGTAACTCACTGTATGCGTGAGCGTTCACAGTTCCCACCTTTCTACCAAATTTGGTGTTAATCGCTGTAACCGTTTCTGAGAAAAATGCGTGTGACGGACAGACAGACAGACAGACAGACAGACAGACAGACAGACAGACGGACAGACAGACAGACAGACAGACAGACAGACAGACAGTAAACCGATTTTAATAAGGTTTTGTGTTTACACAAAACCTTAAAAAATGATTTTTTTTAAATAAAAAAAAACGGTAATTAATACTTTTTTTTCTGAAACTACGCACTTGAAATCCACAAAATTGTCAGAATTTATTGTGAAAACTTAGCTACAGTAAATTCTCAAAGTATTTCGCTTGCTTTCAATGTATATGGGAAACTCAGGTTTTGTTTTCTATATCAAAAATTCAGGCAATTACATTATTGTGATCATAGCTCCGTTATTATTTATCTTACTGACTTCTATTGTACCTCATTTTTGCTTTGTTTCTGCTTCATATCGTTTCTACATATCACGCATAGTTTTCGAGTTGTTTGCGCTTAAAAGCATGCATTTTTTCAATGCAAAAATGACATATTTGAACAAGAATGACTCGAAAACTACTAATAGTACGAATAATTCTCATAAGACATTTTTTGCTTAGGTTTTGCTATTTAATTGATTGCTAAAGTTATTTTTAAAAAATGTCCACTCCGGTGCCACACACCTCTCGGGGGAGCGCACATCGGCGCTATATAACTTTTGTTTCCTATGCCACACCCTACTTCCAGCCCAAATTGCATACAATCGACCTTGACTAAAAGAATTCAGAGGTCGCACCCGATTTTCAGCTTCAATGACTGGACTATAAACAATGGATTTATGTAAAACGATCGATTAACGTTGCCACCTTAGGCTCTAGCCTGCCATTTCGGTATTGCGGTTTAAGGTCACCGTGAGGTAGGATGCTCACCGGAGTGCCGTGGACCACCACAAAAAAAAAACAAACAAACAACAACAAAGCTTTAACCTTAAATTAAGATAGCTGCTACGGTTTTTAGGTTAAATATATCTTAAAGTTGAGATGTTTGCTATTTATGAATAAAAATTTCGTTTGACTCCTAAATGCTGCCTCAATCACAAATGTTTTCAAGAGAGCCATCGTGTGCTTCGAAAGTTAGATAAGCATTGGTTATGGGATTGACATTGCAGGACCCTCATCCTTAGTAGATTGTCACCTTCGCAACTCAACATTCGAGGCCGCTTCATCCCAGAAACCTTCCTTTCTGAGGAATCTCAAAAGATCTCTCCAGAATATATACGTGTACCGCCATAGTAAATGGGAAAACATTTAAGTATTTATTGTCGCACTAGTGATGAAAGTAGCTATTCGGTGATAGCTCTAATCACATCAGGTCTAAATTTCCAGAGATTAATAGTAACCATACACGTGTGTGTACGATGTATATTAAAATTAAACAATCACAAATATCTATCTTTTTTCCTCACCTTTTCTGTAAATCGAAGGCACCCCACATTGCTACTGACGGATTATGTGAAATGAGCAATTAAAGGATTTCATACAAATGTTATTCAAACAATCGGGGTTGGAAGGCTATTAAACTGCTTTAAAAATTTAATGTGCCGTGACCTCGGAACAATCCTTCAGAAGACATTGGAAGCCGCAAACAACTCAAGCTGAAAATTTTGTGAGTAGGATGCAGTTTTCCGCCAATGCCTATCAATCGATAGCGTCCCCACGTTATAAAGGGTAATAAACCAGAGCAGGTCTTCCTCACCTCAAATTATGGCTATCGATTTGTGTAAAGGAACTCATCGAAATACAAACAATTACTTCATCGTAAGGCGTGGGCTGCAAAGTGGGAGCCTAGTATGCGAATCATTAATGAACTTGTCAAAGTTGTGATAAACGGAGTGTGATATCCTTTCGATTAGGTATGCGCAAATGCGAATTATATCGAGAAAGCTTGTGAATATTTCAAGATGAGAGAAACATGTACTTATTTGGAGTTCTCCTGTGCCTATGGCGTCATCGTTATGACGCCATCGATAATCGTGCTCCCCTTGCAGAGGGTGTGCTGGCTCTGCGGTTGCGCTTAGGCCGGACGTGTAGGTTCTTTTACTACCCCAACCCACGCAAGGCCACACCACTCGTAGTGAGTAGAATCACACGGAGCGTTGCTATGAATGAACCCACGCTTCATGCTTCCCAGAATAGCACGTGCCATCGTGACGCAATTAATGCGGATAATGGGGAGAGAGTGTTTTCAAAATTGATTTTTGACGTCATACATGGGTATGGTGAAAGAAGTATTTATTCATAATGATATGTGTACCGCTTCGTTATCAATCATTGACGTTGTTTTTCTTCATTAATGAGCAAGTACCCATTGTATTCCACTTTAATTGGATGGCGTCCTTTATTATTGGGGAAAATTAAAGTGATGTGAGCTGTTTTAAAGCAGCAGATATAGAAGCTATGGATTACATAATGGGAGGCTTATACTTGTTTAGAGATATACGTATAGTCAATCTAGCACAGGTGTCGGTTTCGGGAACAGTCACTATCCTGGAAAGGTAACTGAGATCATATATTGTTGTTACGAAAGTCAAATAATACAGAAATCGGGGAAAGCTCCAGCGTGATTTTCCTGGTGGAACACAAATAATCCTTTAAAAATTGTTAACTCGCTCAAAATCTATTAGGTATTTGAAAGACCTAAATACGAATATGTTTCCACGTAGTCCTTAATTGTAGGAAGGGATGTAAATATATCTGGCTCGTGTCAGTTAATCGGAAAATACGTTGTGGGTGGGAGAGATATCCTAATTAGGCGTTATCTCAACGTTTGTGGAAACTCACGTCACTTCCCATTATCTGACACATTATATATTTCTATTTTGAAAACGAACAAAAAATATTATCTTAAGTCATTAGGGTTCGACTTATTGGTATGAAGATAAAAAAGTTTCTAAAGTCTAAAAGTGTCTTAGACCCCAACTGATCCTTTTAGGGATCATTTTAGTACAAAGGAATGAAATGTAAAGCTCTAGCTTTAAGACATAAGGTTTTGAGAGGGCGATGTAGGCTACAAATCCCGCTGTTAGAAATTTTGACGAAAATAGGTTTTCTTTCGAAATATTTTTCTTCAGCCTTTCTCCCGTTCAAAAGCGGGGTCGGCTCGAGGTTTTCTTTCGAAATGTTGGGGTTTTACATTTACTAAACAGAGAAAATCATATGTTACTACAATGTTACTCCCTTTTGTAAATATGCAATGTTGTATTTATTTAAGAAATGATGTAAATCAATTTGTTAATGACTTTTATTATATTATATATTCGAAATTTGCTGGTATATTCCACACACAACACACCAACCATACAACTTGCAATGAAAATCCATGCTCTTTGGTGGTCAGTTTTTGATTTAAATCCTGCATTGACTACTCCTAATTGATTAATAATATCCAAAGCATTCAGAAAATTCTCATATCATGACATTAACAAAACGCTCTTGAAATGTTGAAGCGATTGAAAAATTGGCTCAAGGATAACAAGAAGTCAGAAAATGGTTTCCTAATAAACATTGGCAAACTTATCTTGTAACCAATATGTCTATCAGTATCTGGCCCGTACGCTGATGTAGTTCCGTATTCGAGATTATGACTGCCCAAAAGCTGGGTATTAATGAAGGGTTAGAGGATTTGAGTTTCGATCATTAGTGCCGCATAGGTGTAGAAGCACGGAACAACCTGAACTTGATGTTGGTTTTGAGGTATCTACATTATCGCATCTCACACGGTTAACACGTTGAGTAAGATGGAGTTGGCTGCCACCATCATCAGAAATAATAATAATTAAAATGGTGGCCACAGGTTAGAATAGGTCCCAGGGCGAAACGTGGAACCAACAGCTCTACTACCAAACCCCGCTCTCAGCGGGGGTTTTTTTAACGAAAAGCTGCAGACGGAAAAGGATGAAGGTGAGTCTCCCGCGCCTAAAAATGGGACGAATTGTATCAACTGGTCCTCCAGGCTGGGGGTTGGATAGGGCTGACAACCCTACTAGGAAAACAACTTGTTACGAAGCCACAACAGGAGCCTTCGGACTGGACGGATAACAAAACGAAGAATCCGGCAACGACAAAGGAATAAAGATTTGTGCATTTTCTCATGGAACGTGCGCTCCCTGTACAAAGATGAAACTGCTGAGCAACTACCCGATACCCACTCCAAATATAGAGCTGATGTAACAGCGTTACAGGAAATGCGTTGGACAGGCACCGGTTTCCTGGAGAAAAGTCGCTACACTATATATTATAGTGGCCATCCAGTAAACCATGTGCACGTAATAGGATTCTTAGTCAGCCAAAAAATTAAACCTGCTGTTATCGGCTTTGAAAACATAAGCGAACGGCTATGCACTCTGCGGTTGCAAGTTTAGAAATATAAGCCTCATTAACGTTCACGCTCTTATAGAGGAGATTGCAGATTCGGAGAAGGATACCTTCGACGAGGTAGTTGAGCGGACTCTCGAAGCCTGTCCCAAGTATGATATCAAAATCATACTTGGAGATTTCAACAGTCAAGTAGGGACGAAGCCCGTATTCAGGCGATACGTCGGCGCCCATAGCTTACACCAAAATACAAATGATGACGGACTGCCGATCATTCAATTAGCAGTGTCACACGAAATGGTTGTTGGAAGTAACTGATTTACGCGGAAAGGAGCCTACAAACAAACGTGGGCCTCTCCAGACGGGACGACTTTCAACCTCTCAGCCTTGATGAATGTCAGAACATATAGGGGGCCAATATAGACTCGGATCACTATTTCGTTGGCATCGTTCTCCGAACTCGAATAACAACACTATTCAGAATCCCCTCTGACAATCAGGTGAGAGTTAACACTGAAGCCATCCACAACACAACCCTCCGCGACACCTATAAGATGGAAATGGATGCCGCAATAACCACAGTCAACAGAGATCCAGGAGATGAAGCATAAAAAAATGATCTTCACAATCACCTGAAGAACGTTGTCATAAATACGGCCACAAACGTACTTGGCCCCAGTCGCAAAAAGAGTCGGAACGGCTGGTTTGACGATGAATATAAGCTAGCAACGGAACGGAAGGATACCGCATACCGAGTAATGTTGCATTCTCAAAGAACGCGGGCACGCACAGAGACTTATCACGAACTCCGTCGAGCGGAGAAGCGACTTCACAGACGGAAAAGGGAAGCCCGGGAGAACCAACAAATCTGTAAACTCGAAAAATACAGGGAGCAACCGCACCAGGCGCGGAAGTTTTGCCAACAAGTCAGCAGGATGAAGTCTTACACACTTCGATGTTCATCCTGCCGAGGCAAAGAGGGAAATCTGATTTCCGACAGAATGAGCATATTGGAGCGATGGGTTGAGTACTTTGATGAACTACTGAACAACCAGAACATCGGCGAGTTGGAGGTCCCGCAACTGAAGACGACGGACAAATACTGCCACCACCAAGTATAGAAGAAACAGTCCGTACAGTTCATCGGCTTAAAATTCATAAGTCAGGAGCCGCTGGAATTAGAGACGAATTGGTTAAATATGGAGGCGACCAATTACACCAAGTGGTTCATCATCTTGTCTTCAAGGTGTGGGGCAGCGAATCAATGCCTGACGACTGGTAAAGAGGCATTATCTGTCTCATACATAAAAAGGAAGATATCACACAGTGCAGCAATTATAGAGGTATCATGTTGCTGAGTACCATCTATAAGATATTCTCCTTTATCTTGCTAGGCCGGATAGCCCCATACGCCAGAATATCATTGGCCCATACCGAAGAGGCTTCACTCCAAGCGAATCAGCAACAGATCAGATTTTCTCTCTGCGGCAAGCGAAGGAAAAACTTTTGGAATATGGACATCAGTTGCTCCATCTCTTCATCGACTTTAAAGCCGCCCATGATAGCATAGCCAGGGTAAAACTGTACACGGCCATGAGAGAATTCGGTATCCCGACGAAATTGATAGGACTGATTAGGCTGACCCTGATCAATGTGCAAGGCCAGATAAAAGCAGCAGGATCACTCTCAAGACCATTCGACATCAACAACGGGCTACGACAAGGGGATTCCCTATCATGCGTCCTCTTTAACCTGGCCCAGGAGAAAGTGATCCTTGATGATGAGGTAAATGCAAGGGGTACGATCCTCTTTAAGTCCAGCCTTCATCCAGATCGAGAAGGCGGCGCGAGGTCTTGGGCTGCACATCAATGAATGCAAGAGAAAGTATATGGTGGCAACGTCAGCACCAAAAACCAACCAACCAACAACATCAAACCGCACTGGCCAAACGGGAAGAATAAAGATAGGTGTTTACAACTTTAAGACCGCTGATAATTTCTCCTATCTAGGGTCGAAAATCATAACCGATAACAACTGCGATGACGAAATTCGCGCACGGTTGTTGACAGCCAACAGAGCCTATTTCAGCTTGCAAAAATTGTTCCGCTCGAAACGTCTCACCATAGGGTCAAAGCTCTTACTGTACAAGACTATGATCTTGAGAGTCCTCATGTATTCCTCGGAAACTTGGGTTCTTAGCAAGAAAAATTGCGAACTCTTGGTCGCGTTCGAGAGAAGAATCCTCCGAAGAATTTTTGGGCTCCTACATGAGGATGAACGATTCCGTAGCCTACATAACGACGAAATCTATGAGCGATACCATGACCGTCCGTTTGTGGATAAAATCCGACTCAATAGGCTACGGTGGGCGGGTCACTTAATCCGTATGGGCGAGGATGACCCAGCCTGGAAAGCCTATAAGGATAATCTATGGTAGAAAAAGAAGACGAGGCAGACCCTGCCTAAGATGGAGTGATGGCGTAGGTCAAAGCTAGACAGCTTTTAGGGATATCGAATTGGTGGACCTCGGCTCAAAACCGGGATGTCTGGAGTTCCTTATTAAGGCATGCCTAGACCGGATACCGGTTGTTGCGCCGTTGATGATGATGATGACTAAATATTGGCAAATTTATTTTGTAATGAACATGTCTATCAGTATCTGGCCCATACGCTGATGTAGTTCCGTATTCGAGATAATGATTGGCCAAAAACTGAGTGTTAATTAAGGGTTAGAGGATTCGAGTTTCAATCATTAGTAGCGCATAGGTGTAGAAGCACGGAACAACCTGAACTTGATGTTGGTTTTGAGCTATCTATGTTATCGCATCTCACACGGTTAACACGTTGAATAACATGGAGTTGGGTGCCACCATCATCAGAAATAATAATCATCGGTAAACAAATTGATCAGACCTTTCAACGTACTATACTTATTAATGTAAATAAGAAAGGAGTGATAACCGTCAGACTGAGAAACTTGCTTTGTTGGCCTTCATCTTTACTTCGACCCTGCTTATCTCCTTTTCCGAATTCAGGGCCATTTGAATAGGGTAGGTTTGAGAGTAAGCAAATGTCATCAGTGTAGTCAAGATGTTTAAAAAAAGATGATAATAATTAAACCCTCGCTACTTTAGCACACAATACTCCCTGCATTAGCATAGCATAGATACACCTAACTTAAGTATTATTGACTTGGTGCTCCCTGGCAATATCACAAATGTGATGTCCAGACTAAAACTTACAGGAGGACAACTGGTCCTTGAAATAATAGTATATGGGACATTCTTGTTCAGCATTTCTTTGTCTAACCCTTCATACGCTTTGGTATTAAAACTACTTTAAGCTTCTGCTAAGAGGTAGCCACTTTCGTGTTAAAAGCTAATTCTCTTCTTTCCAATTCTATCATCTGCTCTCCCAGATGATGCTTTTCCAAGAGAGTCTAAACTGACCCAGTTCTGGAGTTTTTGAAAGTACCATGCGATTTTATAAGAGAGTTCAACTTAGCCAACTCAACTCGATTAGGAACCCTGAGCAACTTTGAAATCTCTCTTTCGACCTCCAATTACTCACAGTATGTTCAAAAGAAGTCTCGTTTTGAATTTCTTATGATTCTCTTACGTTCACGCTGAAGTCTCTTGTAGTTTGACTAGTCTGCTTTGCAGCTCTCAATTCCATCACGAAACTGTTTAAAAGTGTTTTCTCTGGCCAATGAGGTAAACTTCTTCAAAGGACTTTAGAAGTGTGCGATTTGCGGTTTCCAAATGTTCTATCTCCAAAGGAGTCGTCAAGACCCCAGGGGCTACACTTTACTGGTGTTCACATCATGATCTGCCCGAAAAAGGGTTTAAAGGCATTCAAGGAATTTTGACAGTCTTGCTGTCAGTAGAAAGGAACAGGCTTTGGAATGATGTAGGTTACTTTGACTCATCTTTATTTTATAGTTCAGGTGTCCGGATAGCTGAGTGGTTAGAGCATAAGGTTCGTACGGAAGGTCGCGGTTCAAATCTCACTGGTGGCAGTGGGATTTGTATCGTAATTTGACGCCAGATACCAGTCGACTCAGCTGTGAATGAGTACCTGAGTCAAATCAGGGTAATAATCTCAGGCGAGCACAATGCTGAAAACATTGCCTCCTACAATGTACTGTAGTGTACCGTTACGGTCTTGAATGAAGTGCTCCAACACACTTCAAGGCCCTGACCCAATATGGGTTGTTGCGCCAAACGATTATTATTATTATTAAAAACAGTTCAGGTCACTCTCGAAAAAAAAATAAAGATTAAACATTTTTGAATTTAAATTTTACCAGCGAAAAGTAGAGCAACTCTTCGTGAGCACCATCGAACCAGTCCAGTTCAAGCACTAGGTTTAAACAGTTCACATCAATCTATCTTTCCTGGCACTCCCAAATTATTCCCTGCCCTGCCAGTTTATAATCGCTATCGATTTTCATATATTGATGCTAGCGAAAGCTTTCTCATTGTAGAACAAGCGAAATACATGCACTACTTCACAGAAATCCGTAAGGCGTTGATGTGGTCAGTACAGGAGGATATCCTTGAA